>NW_012156416.1:364706-401144 GCF_000151545.1 Saprolegnia parasitica CBS 223.65
CAACGTCTGGCGAGTCCGGAACGACCGCGTCTTTCCCGCCGACCTACCGCTGCCAAGTCCATGGACGATTGCCGTCAAGGCGGCACGTGTCGCTCAACTGCACTTGCACCACAGCCTCGTACAAGAGCCCGCGCAGCCTGCTCTTCGTCGTCTTCTCCAGCTCCTCGCCCAACATGAGTGGCCACGACGTCACCTCATCCCGCGGATCGCGCTCCTGCCTCCGTCTGCCTAAATCAAGTCCCTCAACCGAGTACACACAACGAAGAAAGTCCGACAATTTTATTTAGCATAGTTTTATCTATTGTAATAGACGACCCACTTCAACAACAACAACGAACGCGGTGTCGGGTGCTCGGTCAACGCGATGGACGGGGCGGCTGATAATGGCCATCTGGAGGTCGTTTGCACGGTCATGGCCATGGACGACGCCGCCACTTGGGGTCATTTGGACGTCGTCGAGTTCCTCCAAACCAACCACACCGAAGGCTGCACGGTCGATGCGCTGGATGGCGCCATCACCCATGGTCATCTGGATGTCGCTCGCTTTCTAATGGAGCATCGATCCGAGGGTGCATCGCCCAACATTCTCGACCTCGCTGCTGCCAACGGTCACCTTGACGTCGTAAAGTACCTTCATTCTCTTGGCTCATTTGGTTGCACCGTCGCCGCCGTCGACAAGGCTGCCAGCAATGGTCATTTGAAGGTCGCCACGTTTCTCTTGACCAACCGAAATGCAGGCTGCACTCGCGACATGGTCGTCCGCTACGCTCTTAAAAGAGGGCATGAGCGTACGACAGAGTACCTCCTCTCGCTTGGGTACCCATTTCCGACCCCAGTGGCCTGGTTTTATCCCGGAAGCTTCTGCAGGCCTGAGATGCGTGGCGTCGTCCAGCGTCTCCTCGCACGCGGTATGCCCTGTGATCCACGCTGGATCGCCCAAGCCAGCGCTGTCAACAACGTGCCACTCGTTCGCTTTCTCCATGAGCATCCCAACCACTCCTGCCACCCCGAAGCGATGCAGGCGGCGATCGTGAACGAGGCGTGGGACGTCGTGGACTTTCTCTTGGCCCACTGCACGGCCAAAGTCGCGGTCGATGCGCTCCGGGCGGCACTGAGTTTCAGTAACCTCGATGTCTCGGTGCGCATGCTCCAGCGCCACCCAGAGCTCCGAAATGACAACCTTCTGGCTTTGGCGATTCACAGCCACGACATCAAGGTGACTGGGTATCTTCTTGCTGCGGGCATTGGCAAGCCGCGCGAGTGCCTCATTGAGATTGTGGGTCGTCGCAACTACGTGACGATGAGCAACCTACTGCTGCCGTACTGCATGGGTGCGACCGACCACATTGGCAACGTCACCTTTCTTTTGGACCTGCTCGAACTGCCCGACAGCCGCCGTGCCCGCCGCCGTGCAACGACCCTCCAGCTGATCAGCCCGAGCTCATGTTCCAAGGAAGAAAGGCCTGTCAAACGATCCAGCTTTCTCCCAGCGTGGTGGCGCGAGCAACAAGTTTGAGGCAGGCTGGCAAGGTCGTCGACTGGGCTTTGGCCCTCGTTATTGGTCATCTGCATGCGACGGCCACCGCCAAGGAACTGATGAAATGGACAAGAATGGTCCATGACGCGGAGCTCTCGACGCAGCTCCATGACCTGCTCTCTACCAAATCGCGCAGCGTATAAAACAAGCGTAAATGTATGTGTCCCTCGATCCAACTGAGAGAACTTGGCGTCGACGACACAAAACTGAAACTCAAAGACCAATATCACGCTCGAGAATACATCGTCGCTGCAAATCATCAGATACCCAATCGCAGACAGTATATGCATCAACCGAGGCAGTGGAGGACATTATATTCACGGGCTCGCGACTTCAACAACCGACGCCTGTAACTCGATCGCCATCGATGCAGCAAGTGCCTCACGGCGTATGGAATACTAGCGCCTGGTCCTGGCAAGGTGCCAGAACCATCTCGCGCGTGAAATGCAGCTGGTACACTGCTGGATGCGCCGCTGACGTGCTCCGAGGCCACAATGATAACACTTTCGATCGCTCGTATCTGGTCGCGCCACGTAGAAGCGACGTTCTCTGCTCTCGGGCCAGGTCAGTGGCAAGTCAAACAGGTCAAATGCAACGTGAGCAACCGAGTAGCTTTCGAACGAGCTCGGTCCCATGCGAGGTCCATCCTTGCCTCGAGCATGCTAGCGCGACGGCGCCCACCGAGCCACCACGTCTCTCGAGCGTCTACTTGAGTACCTCTACAAGTACCTCGTCGTTCAGATCGATTCCTTTCTTCACCAAATGTTGTGTTGCAACTCTCGCCGTGAGGCCGCCACCCTACGGTAGAATGTACGTTTGTACTTGCAATCTGTATACTGGTGCCAATATACACCTCGGTTTCCTTGGGAATCAAGGAGTCTGTCGGGAGCGCCGCCGCGGCCATCAGCTCGACGTCCAGAGGCCTACATGGTTAGCTGCCGGGTCTTGCTCGCAGCGAAGGCGAAGCCTGCTTTTTCACCACTTCAATGCGCGTCCAGTACATCTATGTACTGTACGCTTAGTATGTATGTTTGTATGGGCAGTGTACGTTGTACTTTGTACCTGCGCCAGCGGGCGATCGAACGCGGTTGCGATCTCGCAGCATTCTGCGTTTTGCCATGTTGTACGCAATTGGTTTCGCCCTCGTCGCTGCCGTGCTCGCCGGCCTCTCGCCGCTCTACTGGACGCACCTCGACAACGTGCCCGTCCTCGAGATCGTCGCGCACATGGTCCTCTGGTCGACGCTGCTGCTGGTGGTCACGATCACCGCGACGGGCCGCCTCGGCCTCTTCATCAACGTACTCGACAAACGCACGGTGCTCCTGCACTGGATCGCCAACGCATTCATGGTGTGCAACTACTACCTCCTCGTCCACGCCTCGCTGCACGCGACGCTACTCCTGCTCAGCATGGGCTATTTCTTCGCACCACTGCTCGAGAGCCTGCTTTGCCGCGTCTTTCGCCGCGAAGTGCTCTCGTCGCGCCAGGACGTCGCCATCGTCGTCGCCGCCTTCGCCGCCATTGTGATTGGCATCGGTTTTGAAGCCGTTCCGTTTGTCGGGCTCCTCGCTGCCGTCTCGTTAGCGCTCCACCGCGTGTTGAAGAGCGTCAAGCCGCTGCCGCCCGTCATGGGCGCTACGCTCGAGGGCCTTGGTCTCGTCGTGCCCGCGATCGTGTACATCGCCGTCATCACCACCAACGGCACGAGCCTCTTCTGGCACATTAGCGGCCACGTGAACGGGCTTCTTATCGGGACCAGCGTAATCATCGTGGTGCCCCTAGCCTTTGTGTGCAAGGCGGCAGCGTCGCTCAGCCCCAACGTCCTCCAGCTCGTGGGCGCCGCGACGCCGACAGTGTTTTTGTTCTTGGCCATCTTCAAATCGCACGAAGCGCTCCCGCTCATCGCGTTCATCGGGTACCTCATGCTCTGGATGGCGTTCACGATGGACATCATGGAGCGTCTCCGCCGAACCAAGGAGACGAAAGCGTCCGAGATCCTCGGCGACGCCGGCATGGGCGACGGCTTCGTCGCGGCCAGCCCCGTCTAAGCCAACTCTGTGAACCTACCGTGTGCATAACTGCTGTGCCAATACATCTCGTCCTGTCGTCTGCGTGGTATCGATTCAATGATAGCGTCGTGATCTTCTTGGTGCAAGCGCACTGGTAGTACGAACGAGATGCGAACGAGCTACCTATGCAAACACTATAAGATCTTGGTGGTGGAGACCGAGCGATAGAATGGCCGGCGATAAGAAGAGCAAAAGAGCAGCAGCCGCGCCGACCCGAGCACCGTCACCAACTTCCACCGTGGCAGCGATTCTGCCAGGACCACGCGCACGAGGGTATGTATCATCTCTTGCCAGAGCCGGGCCCGGATCGGCGGTTGCTGCTGCTGCTCCAAACGTGTAATGACTCCAAAGTGGCTGTCGCTCGCTCTGCTGGTAAAAGCGAGCTGCTCCTGCTTCTCCCTCAAAGCGACAGGGCGAGCTGTAAAGGCAACGAACTCATCGTAGAGCCAGCGCCACTGCTCGCGCTTGCCAACCTGCGGGTCGTTGCAGAGCGATCTACACTTGCCGAGAGCTGGCGTGACGACGGGTCCGACTGAATCGATGACGCCCTGTCGTCGCTTCAGCTTTCTATCACTGGCGCATCCTCCTCCAGCCAAGGAAGGTAGTGCTGCTACCTGCGATCAGCTGCGAGAAACAGAGATTCCTGGCTATTCGTCTCCAGCGCTCCAGCCATGCCTCTCAGCACTTGCCATCTCTGCGACGACGACGACTCCTGCGCGTCACCTCGTCCAGACGACCCGCGCAGCCATCCTTCTCGGTCGGCGCTACGTCCGAGCTGACGCGCCGCCGCTGGGTGCACCTTGGTACTTCAATGCACGGTGTTTCGTACCGTACTTTGTGTACGTTTGTTCTTGTGCTTTGTATGTAATGTACGAGTACAATCCGTACCATCACACGCGTGGCGATCTTGACACGCCGGTCAGTTGGCCTTTCTCGACGTGGTAGCAGTAGTATGCTCCAAGGGCTGGTCTGCGCACTGGCCGCGTACGCTGTGGCCGGCGTTTTCCCGCTCTACTGGCGGCTTCTGGATGCTGCGCCGCTTCTCCAAGTCGCTGCCCACTGCGTCGTTTGGGCGGCGACAACCTTCACCGTCCTCCTCGTTGCCACGGGCCAGTGGCGGGATTTCTGGACGCTGGGCCTCACGCGCAAGAACGTCCTCGTGTATGCACTCGCCGGCGCCCTCCTCACCTTCAACCACGTCGTCATGATCTACGGCACCGCGTCCCGAAACGTGCTCGAGCTCAGCGCCGGTCTCTTCCTCGCGCCCTTCATGGACGCCGTCCTCGCCCGCATCGTCCTCGGCGAGCCCATCTCGTGGCGGCAGTACGCATCGATCGCGTGCTCGCTCCTCGGCGTCGGGCTTGTTGGTGTCGGTAGCACGTTGGTCCCGATCATCGCACTCGTGCTACCCGTGACCACGGGCATGTACAACATCCTCAAGCCCATGGCCCCGCTCGAGATGCTGCACGGCTACGCGCTCGAAGCGCTCCTCGCACTTCCACTCGCCGCCGCGTACCTCATCATTGAGTCGGCACGCGGTGCGAGCGTCTTTGTCGGCGGCGGCTCGAGCGATAGCTGCCTCCTCGTCGGCGCCGGGCTGCTCTCGGTGGTGCCACTGCTCTTGCTCACCCGCGCCGCCATGCTTCTGCCGACCGTCTCGTTCAGTGCGCTCCAGTACATCGCGCCCATCATTCAGCTGTGCCTCGCGAGCTTTTACTTTCAGGAACCGCTGACGTGGCTCGCGCTGGTCGGCTGCGGCGTCATTGTGCTGGCGGCCGTCGCCTTTACATGCGAAAGCATCCGCGAGGCGAGCAAGGCCAACGACCTGCTGCCTGCGCTCTACACGATCTACTTGTATGGCAGCCCCGTGCAGTCGAGCTTGGGCTATCTCGACCGGCCGTCGCTCGAGGTGTAGCGACATGGGACCCGTAAAAATGATACTAGTATAACGTTGTGGTCGTGGGACTAGGGTTTTGCGTCCTACACTTGTGGGATGGGTCATTTTCTTTCAAAGCGGGCGTTAAAGTCGTGGAGGTTGGGCCCGTTGGCTTGTTTAAACAGGCTGGGATGGCATTGCACAACATATATTGCGTGTCCGAGCCATGCCCGCGACCTTCACCCGCACCATCCTCGGCCAGCCCGAGATCGCCTCGATCGTCTTTGCGTTTCAGTTTGGCGTCTACGAGGACGTCCGCCCGGCCTTCCGCGCCTGCGATGAGCTCGTTGAGTTTGTCGTCGAGCCGGACGACAATGTCTACGCGTGCGACGCGTCGTTTCCCGAGGCGTTTGCGCCCACGCCAAGTGGCCGCACAGTCTCGAATTCTTGGACCCATGTCAGTACGCTCTACACGGCCACCAGCGCGACGACCGCCTCCCACTGCACATGGCCATTGCCAGAGGCTGTGGGCAGCTGACGAAGCGCATGCTTGGCTGCCGACCGGACCTCGCCTCGGAGGGCGCGATTCGTTTGGCCATCGGAGAAAGCCGTCTCGAGATTGCCGACTTTTTGCTGACGCGGCGGGCGACAGTGCCACAGCTCTATCGACGCGTCGACACGGGCGCCACCGGTACGCTTCCTATACGAGCTTGGACGTGGATGCAGACGCACATAATGTATGGCATAGACATCTCTCAATGCCCGAGTATTTGGATGTCCGGAATCCTGGACCGAGACGACGCGAGAGGCGTCGAGCTGCTGCAGCGCTTTGACCTGCGTCGTGACGACGACTTTTTCCATGACATTGCGCACGCGGTCAACTATGCGACAGTCGAGAACTTGACGCTCGTCCTCGACGCCTTTCCTTGGCTCACCTCTGCACCCCGCTTGGACAATGTGGCGGCCCGAGGATTTTTGCCTCTGGTCCGGTCGCTCCACGCACGTGGTGTCGCGTGCTCCACAAGTGCGATGGACGCCGCAGCTAGCAACGGTCATGTGGACGTTGTCGAGTTTCTCCATGTCAACCGGACGGAAGGCTGCACGACCAAGGCACTCAACGGCGCCATTTCCAACGGCCACCTGGACGTTGCCCGCTTCCTCATTGAGAACCGCACCGAAGGCGCTTCCATCAACATTCTCAACACAGCTGCCGGCAACGGTCACCTTCACGTCGTGGAGTACCTCCATTCTCTTGGCACGTTTGACTGCACCACTGACGCTGTCAACAAGGCGGCTGCCGGTGGTCACTTGGACGTCGTCCAGTTCCTTTTGACGCACCGAAGGGAAGGCTGCACTCGCGACATGGTCGTTCGAAATGCGCTCAAAAGCGGGCATTTGCGCACCGCAAAGTACCTCCTCTCGCTCGACTACCCGTTTCCGACCGGGGAAATTGATTTCGACGCTGATATCTACGACAAGCCCGAGATGCTGGATGTGCTCCGGCTCGTCATGGACCATGGCCAGCCGTGGCACGAAGACTGGGTGGGAAATGCGTGCGCCATGAACAATGTGCCTCTGGTGGCGTTTCTCCTCAAGCAGCAAGACGCTCGCTGTGGCCCCGGAGCACTCGAGACTGCGATCGTGGCACAAGCGATGGACGTCGTGCGCTATCTCTTGGCCAACTGCACGACGCCCGTTTCGTTGGCTGCGCTGGAGTGGGCGTTAAGCCATTGCAGCCGCGATCTTTTGTCTCAAATGCTGCTACGCCACCCCGAGCTCCGCGACGACGAGCTGCTTCGCGAGGCGTCGAGCGGCCACAACACAGAGGCAATGCGCTACCTCCTCCCTGCCGGTATTGGGAAGCCGCGCGAGTGCCTCGTCGAGATTGCAGGTCGTCGAGAGCACGTGACGGCGAGCAAGCTCTTGCTGCCGTACTGCATGGGCGTAGCCAACTATCTCGACAACATCATCTTTCTGTTGGATCTTTTGGCGCTGTCCGACCGCCGCCGTGCGACGATGCTGCAGTTGATCACGTCCGAGCTCACGTACCAAGGAAGAAAAGCCAGCCAAACGATGCAGCTGGCACCGAGCGTGGCCACGCTTGCATCCACTCTGCTGGAGGCGGGCGAGGTTGTGGACTGGGCTCTGGCTCTCGTCATCGGTCATCTCTATGCGACCGTCAGTGCTGACGAGCTGGCGAAATGGACAAGCATGGTCCGCGACGTCGAGCTCACGGCGCGACTGACGCGCCACTACAGCATGCCCCAGCGCTCGACTAGCGACATGGAATAGGCTTGGATAAGGAATGGAATACATGTTGCAGCGCAACACTCTCGGGCTGCGACGTATCAATATCGCTGGGACATAGCGTCGGTCCCTCGTAGCCGATGACGTGGAACGAGCAGGTGCCATTGCTTGATTTGCAACTTCAACGTTTCAAGTTGAAACACGCGGCAGTCTATTTTGAGCACCCATTTCGTGGTATGGCGACGCGAGCGCCCCGGTACGCGGCTGGCCTGCGCGCCTCTTCTCATCCTCTCTGCGCCGTAGCCAAGGGCTGTCGCCGCGCCGCCGGGAGCGGCTCCTGCGCGTGCTCAAGCAGGCGCAGCAGGCGCAGCGACCACCTCGCCTCAATGCGTCCCTCACCGAGCCAAGGAGCGCGCCCGGGGTTGGCGACGTGGGGCGAAAGGCCAAGGGTTCGAACCCCAAAGCCGAGCTTCGCATTCACAAGGTGCTGCAGAGTCGAGAGACGCGGACGCCAGTTGTTGTATCGTCGAGCTGCAACCAGCACCAACAAGACCTCGAGGATGAAGACGCTCGGTGCGACCATCCATGGCACCGCTTCTCACAGAGCAATTATGCATCTCCGATAGCGTCCTCGCCTACGAAGCATTCCAGCGGCAAGAGAGAAAGGCCCAACAGCGAGCGTACAGCAGCGCCCTCATCGAGCAGGTTGCTCCCGACCGATCGTGCCTGCTTCAAGGCAAAGAGGTCTAGATGAACGCCAAGCTACAGCTGCAAGACGACGACGCCGTCGACGACCGACTCTACGCGGAGCATCTCGCGTGGGAAACCGTTCAAACCAACGTCTACGAGGTGCCTGCTAACAAGAATGCGGACGCGCCTCAACCTTGCGGGTAAATAGAAGACCAAGGTGGACGCCAAGCGCAAGGTCACGACTGAGATGCACGCAGCGCACCGGGCGACGGCCGACCAAGCCAAGCGGTGGCAGGCCGTGCAGGACCTTCTTCAGCGCTTTAACGATCGCATGCTCATCTTGCCACCGGCCGAGGCGCGCCGCGTACGTGTGCGATGGCACAACGCCCAGTGCATTCCATGTGCCTAGGCCTTTGACGACGCGGCGCGCGAGCTCCACCGCGTCTGCGCGAGCGTCTTTGCCTCGGTACCTCGTCGATCCACACCCATCTTGATGTTACGCGTGTAGAAGGACAAAAACGAGTGGCTTGCCGTCGAGGTGCTGCGACTGTCGACGCAAACTCCGATCTTAGTGTCCGACGTAGCGCTGCCTAGCTGACAGGCTGCCACGTATTTTCCACGAGATTCAAATGAACGAGGCTCGCGAGCTCCGGGCTGCGGTACGTCCACTCGAGATCCCTTGACACATTGATACAACGTGGGCATAGGAGCTCGCTGCGGCCAAGCAGACCCAAGTTCGCATCGTCAAAGAGAGCCAGAAGAGCCAGATTGACCAACGCGCGACGCTCCGACACGACCGAAGACATGAAGAGGTAGTGCTGTTGTGCCAAATCGTTGGCGAAAAGAACGCTCAAGCGCTGATTCTCTAGCGGGCGCTCTTGCATGCGCTGGAGCAGGACAAGGCCAAGCTCGACGCCCACGTCGCTGCCGCGCAGGAGACGTGGCAGGCACGTCAGCAGCAGCACCAAGCGGTGCGAACGAGCGAGCGCGGGGGAAATCAAATCTCACGGAGCGTAGGCGCTTCGCGACCAAATTCTGGCGCGGGCAGAGCTACGCAAGCTCGACCGGCCGTTCCAGCAGCGACCGAAAGGACCGGTGGTGCGACGCGAGGTCGTTTGAATTTCATGCGAAACTATGTGTCACCGGGGATCGATGCGTAGACCAGTCGCCCGCCATGGTGGGTCAACCCCGAAGGTCCTGTCGCACCACCGACACTGGCCGTCGAGCTCTCGTTTCCCGCTAAGACCGATCATTTTGGCCGTAAAAAGTGCTCCTGGTACGACTAGATCCCACCAAAACGAATCCAAGAAATGACATTCTTGTACATGATGCACGAGGTTATGGACAGCAACTAGAAATGCGTGAGGCGGGTACGCAGTGGCCGCCAGAGGTGGCGCTGGAAAAACGAGGTCTGCGATGCGTCGCGGCGGATCTGCTGGAGCACCTTGAGCACGCGTCGCTGCTTGTACTCTTTTGCAAAGCGGATGGCGGCGTCGAGGTGGAACCAGTGTGGCTGCGGCTGGTGGCGCCAGAGGTAGAGGACACAGTGCACGTGGTCGTTCCGGACTGCGTACAGCAGTGCCTGGCGCGAGCAGCCTTCCTTGCGAAACTGATGCAGGAATCGTAGACACTCCATCTGCCCGTACGCGGCAGCGTAGTCCATCGCGCGCGTCGTGCAGCCGGCGCGGCTCGCCTTGTGCAGGAAGAGGAGCACGTCGCATTGCCCGTGCATTGCGGCCACGTCCATGGCGCGGTCGTTGTCCCACGCAGGCAATAGTCGCCGCGTCATCGGCAGATCGCCGGCGGCAATCGCCTTGTGGTAGTATAAGCTACAAGACGACGGCGCGTGAGCACAAGAAGGTGGATTGGCGCGTCGTCGTACTGTGGATCGTCGTAGCTCGTCAAGCAGTACATGTCCTGCTCGTCGACCGTGGGAGCGCGCAGGAGCGTCCGAGGTCGGGCGTCGCTGGGGTCGTCGATGAGATGCGATGGCGCGCGCATGTGAAAATGGAAAATGAAAGGCAGCAGGTGCCCACATGTCGCGGAATACCTGTGTACGCGATCACATTGCACGGGACGCGGGCGCATGCCAGGTGGATTGCACAGCCCTGCATGGGCGCTGGCTCATCAAGGCGAATGGCGAATGGAAGAGGCCAGGCGTCAGCATGAAGCCATGGCATGAAGCGAGCCGTTCGAGCGCAACGCTCGCCAAGCAGAAAGCCTGATCTCATGGACGTGGGACATGACGTGGCAGCATATGCTGCGCGCTTTCGTCGTGCTGCGATATGACTGGCGGCCTGCATGAAATCCACCGGAAGCTTCAAGAAGGCTGCTTCCGACCTTCTCGGGGCGGACTGCTTGCGCTAGAACTCTGTCGCTGCCAACGAGAAGCGGTCGGCTCTCTCTACGTAGGACTCCTGTCGTCGCTTCCCCGAGCGATCTGCCGCTTCCTGTTGCATTTGCAAACGCTGCTATCATCCATCGTCTCATTTTCTGACAAGTACTGTACTAGTATATCCATATGACCCGCTGTGGTATCTTGCATTACGAGGGACTCGAGAGCAGCACTTGATACCAGTGCTTCTTGGTGGGCGGCGCGGGCGAGAGCCGCTGCAGAATGGCGACGACGCGCCAGTGCTGGTTGCGTCTGGCCATGGCCTCGGCCTGGTGCAGGTAGGCCCAGCGCGGTGTCGGTGGATGCGCCAAGAGGAACTCGACGCACTCGACGTGCCCGCCGGCTGCCGCGTACGTCAGCGCCTGCTGGGAGCAGCCTTCGCCTCGGTGGGCATGGAGAAATGCGAGGCAGGCGACGTGGCCATAGGCCGCTGCATAGTCCATCGTCCGCGACGTGCAGCCGGCGTGGCCGCGCAGATGCAAGTACATGAGCACGGGCAGCTGGCCCCAGATCGCCTAGTCCATCAGATATTACCGGTGGTCGCAGCAAGGATACATGTAGGCAGTACCGCAACGTCCATGGCGCGGTCGCTATCATAGTACGGAAGGAGGTCGCGGACGCCGACGAGGTGGCCGTCCGCGATGAGCTGGTGGAACGCGTAGCTAGCACTCGCAGCCATGAGTTCTTATGTGCCGGTTTAGCTTCGTCGTGTACTGGGGGTCGCGGCTGCTACGGAGGCAGAGCTGCTCCTGGACGGTGCTCGTGGGCCGCGGCCTTGCCGCGCGCAAGTGGCGGGCTACCGCCCATCTAGTGCAAGCTCAGCGATGCGCGGCCACTCGTCGGTCCTACCGCAGACCGGTCTGGTACGCTGCGATCTCGCATAGGAGGCTCGGGTTGCGCAGCACGGACGTTGACGCTCGGTCCATCGCAAAACTCAAAAATCGGCTTTTTGAGCCAAAAAAATGTCTTTTCGGGTACTGCGCGTGGCGCCGTGACTGACCGGCGCCGGATACTACTATTACCACCTCCACCTCCCAAGCAGCCGCCACTTGCTGCTGCTGCCTCCACAATCTGCTGCTGCTGCTACCCGGCGTCACTAGGGCGTCACAGGCTCCGTCTGCCCACCCCTTGGACGATCCCACCACCATCTGCTCGGTCCATGCTCGTAGACGCAGCCTCGTGTTGAGAGATCGGTTTAACGCGTCGCTTACTGGAAGAGCTCGGGCGTCTGGTCCTCGACGTACAGCAGCGTCTCGTTGACCTTGGCGCCCCACGCACCGAGGCGCGCCTGCAGTTCGCCGAGCTGGTCCTTCTCCAAGACGCGTGGCTACGCACAAGGATACAGGCTTCAGCGCCCCATCGACAAGTGACGCGAGTGTACCTGGACCCACTGCACCGAAACGACCGCGTCCACTTGGTCGATCGAGCCCTTGATCAGGCCGAGCGAGAGCGCGCGCATGACGAGCCACTCGACCTGGTTGAGCGGGAGGCGCGTCGCGGCCGCAATGTCGGCAAACGAAATGTTGCGCTCGTTCGACGGGCGGTGGAAGATGAGCACCATGAGCGCGAGCAAGGCGACCTTCTCCTTGACGTAGTCTTCCTTGTTGACGAGCGCCGGCTGCCATCATCCCAATCAGATTCCGAAGCAGAGGAAGCGCCGTACCTGGGCGTTGTACTGGGCGCGGTGGTTGCCGACAATGATGTTGAACTGGTCAATGTCGCCACGGTTGAACGCGTGCAAGAGGTCCGAGAGCCACTCCTTGTCCGTACCCTTGAGCGCACCCAAGATGGGTGTTGCCAGCTACGCCATCATGAGCTACCATTGCGAGACGCATGGAGGCCAACGTACGACTTCGCCAAAGTTGAAGACGTCTTCGCCCGTCAGCGCCGCGACGCTGAGGTTGATCGCGAGGGAGAAGCGCTCGGCGGGCTTGATGTCGTCGTAGAGCGAGTACGCGAGAAACATGAGCGCGCTCTTGTAAAACTTGTCGGCCGGGCTACGCATGCAAGGGCCGATCGACACGCGGCAAAGGAAGCATGGAGGCGTACCCGACAGCCGAGTAGTATTCGCACGCAACGCGGTAATAGGCCGCATGCACGAGCGGGTCGGCGCCGACAAGGCCCTCGACAGTCTCCTTGTTCTCGGCGAGGAGCGCCTTGACCTCGGCCGTCTGCGAGAGGCGCAGCTGGTAGCTGGCCATGTACATGCGGCACATCAAGACCGACTCGATGGCGTGCGGGTTGGCAGTCGCGTACGACGAGACCGAGCTTTTCTTCGTGTGCAGATGCGTGAGGATGCCGTTGAGGAACGCGACGGCCTGCGCGGGCTCTATGAATGACACACGATGATAAGCCATGCAGTGGCGAACGGCGCCACGCCTACCCGTGTAGCGCGTGGCAATTTCGCCGCAGATGCGGATGAGCGAGAGCTGGTTGATCTTGTCCTGGAAGGTCGCGATGAAGCGCGTGTAGAGGTCGACCCAGTTGCTGCCGACGGACGAGGTCTCGTCCTTCACAAAGGCGAGGAGCTCTGTCGTGAGCTCATGATACAGCTTCCGCGTGTAGAGCTCGCCGAGGCTCGCGTAGCGCGCGGCCAGCGCCGGGTACTTGGCCTGTTCCTCGCGCAAGAAGTCCATCCTCGTGTCTTGACCCCAATATGACTGTGGAATCCACCCTGCAATCGGTCATTTCAGCCAATCAAAGCATCGGTATCCTGGTTCCAACATCGACTTTTAACCAATCACGAGCCGTTGAGGCACTTGGATTTTAACCAATCCCAAGGCGCTTTTCATCGAACGTATGCAGTGTCAAAGGACCTCTATCAACAAATACGGTGTTCAAAACAAGGCTGTTTTATACATGCACCAATGATACACTCAAGTTGGTTCGATACCACGGTGTCGCCCGCCTCCTCACTCGACCTGGTCCGAACCTCGACGACGATGGGCCACTGGCGCCAGAACAACTGCACCTACCTTTGCAGCCAATGTCCTGATTGCAACCAGAAAAGCTAGAGTCCCCACGCTCGACGACACCACAATCCTCACTGCGGCCCTCAATGACCGTGGCCCTTCTTCGCCGAGGGTCGCCAGGTGTGACGAGCGCTTAAAGTAGCCACACGCCTAGACCGTCCACAGAGACGCTAGTGAGCGCCGGCGAGCATCTCTGGCGGCACGCAAATCGTTGGCGGTGACCGCTCGCACAATGAGCTGGCAGCCGTGCCGAGGACGCAGCTCGGGTCGTACTAGCGGAACGGCAGCAGCGGCGAGGCGAGCTGCCAAGCGCGTCAAAAAGCATACACGAGCACTTGGGCGTGGACTCGGAACTCGAAGTGGTCGACTAAGGCGACCACCCTGCCCTTCGCTTGCATCCCACCGTTGCGCGGAGGTGTATTTTCGATAGTGGCATTTGTATAAAACACGTATTCGCGTCATGACCTCGGTGCTCGGCGACGCCGGCCTACTGCGGCTTATCGTGCAGTTCCAACACGGCGTGTACGAAGAGCTCCTGCCGTGGCGCAAGGAGGCCGCGGCCATGGACACGGCGTGGCACCCGTCCGTGCAAGGTCTCATGTACACGCACCTGCCGCAGCGCTTCTTGCATCTGCCGTACACGTCCGAGCACGTCCTCTTCTTGCCGCAAGCGGTCTTGCTGCCCGCACGCCACTTGAATCTGAGCTCGACCGAGCGCGACCCGCGCCTGCCGCTGCACATTGCCATCATCGACGGCGACACGCGGCGCATTGGCCGCTGGCTTGGTTGCTACCCAGAGTGGGCCTCGCCGTCGGCGCTCGACCTCGCGGCGCAGGTTGGCCACCTCGACGTCGTCGTCTACTTGCACGCGCACCGCGTCGGGTGCACGACGAATGCCATCGACTACGCAGCAGGAAATGGCCATCTCTCGATCGTGCGCTTCTTGGCCGAGCACCGCAAGGAAGGCTGCACCGAGAATGCCATGTACGATGCCGCCATGTACGGGCACCTCCCGGTCGTCAAGTACCTCTACGAAGCCGGCCTCGCTCGCTGCTCGTCGATCGCACTCATGCACGCGACGTGGCACCAGCACGACGCGGTCGCCGCCTTCATCCACGCCCACTGCGACGACCCGATCCCGCCGCCGTTGTAGTCGGCATCCCTCGGATACCTAATAGACCCCATCAGTGTTGTACTCTACTAATACCTGCAGCAGCGCCGCTTGATTGTCATGGCAGCTGTTGATACATCGCAGCACCGTTCCTCGCACTCCTCACACTGCCGTGCTTACTGTCTGCCCGTGGACTGACGCATGCGAGTCATCTCGTCGGTGTGCGGAGACGGCAGGGTCGTTCGCGTAGAAGAGATGCGTTCGACCTCGCAAAACGACAGAGTACCGTCGTTGCTACGTGCAAGTAAGCACGACACGCCGTCACGTTAGCTCACCTGGATGGCGATCATCTCGCGTGCAACCAACGTCGATCCTACCCAAGAGTACATAGATCCGATTTCTGTTAGCTGGCTCTTGATCCTACCCAGCGCCGAGCACCGGCCTCAAGGCGACATCAATTCCATTGAAGGGATGTACTCTAGCTGCCCGGTGCTCCCATATTGGTACTCACTTGGAGGCGGCCGCTTGCACTTGGTTGCACGTCAAAGTGGCGCGAGAGCGTTACGCACGCCGGCGAGATCTTCTGCCACGTCGCGAGGTCGGGATGGTGTTTCTCAGGACGCGCCCAAATCCACGCGACACAGCACCGTGGATTCGCTCGCGCCTGTACTTGGGACGGTATGGAGAACTGGGGTGGCAAATGGCGTGCGATTAGCCACCGATCAAGATGACGGCCAACGGCCATGCGAAAATTCGTTCCCCGACCGACCAGAGCGCAATATGCCCCGACGACGAAGCAGCGAGCGCGAGGCCAAGGCCCACGACGATGAAGTCGACGAGTCCAAGAGCTGCACGAGCGACGACGACCACACGAGCGACGAGGACAAGGACGATGAAGAGCGGTCGGACGCAGCGCCACCCACGGGCCGTCGCCTCACGGCCCGCCGCAACACAGGTATACGACGCGACCTCGTGCGGAGGCTCATGGTACCTAGTGATGGCGGCGCCGCTCGAGCTCGAGCGTGGCTGGACGCCGCCGCGGTATTGCAAGAGCGCAAGCGAGAAGAGCGACATTCGCACGGCGCTCAGCCACAACTGCCTCTTTGCGCACCTCGACGAGTGCGCCCGCGACGTCATCATTGACGCCATGCAGCAGCGCTTGTACGACAAGGGTAGCGCAACGGCTATTGCCTATGGCGCGTCATCTGTGCGCGTAGGCGATGTGCTCATCCGGCAAGGCGACGACGGCGACACGTTCTACCTCCTCGCGAAAGGGTCGGTGGACTGCATCATTGACCGCGACATCGTCGGGTCGTGCGAGGCCGACACCCGCAGCAACCACTTTGGCGAGCTTGCGCTGCTCTACGACGGGCCGCGGTCGGCGACGGTCCAAGCGGCGACGGACGTGGCCACATGGGCGCTGGACCGCGAGACGTTCAAGAAGGTGCTCATGGACACGACGCTCAAGCAGTGCAAGCTGTACGCAGCCTTCTTGGCCGAGGTGCCGATCCTCTCGGTGCTTTCGCCGTACGAGAAGCGGACGCTCGCGGATGCACTCAAGCCCGTCTTTTGCGAGCAAGGCCAAGTCATCCTCGTGGAGGGCTCGCGCAGCGATGACTTTTATATTATTTCCGACGGCGAAGTCAAGTGCACCAAGAACGGCGTCGAGGTGTCGCGGCCGCTCGGCAGCGGTGATTTTTTCGGAGAAATCGCACTCATCTCGAACGAAGTGCGCCAAGCGACGGTAATCCCATTGACACGAGACGCCAGCTTGAAGCATGCGTAGGTCACGGCAGTGCGCGACACGACCGTGCTCGTGATCGATCGAGAGACGTTCAAGCGGCTGCTGGGACCGATGGAGCTGCACCTGCGCAACCACGCGAGCTTGTACGACCAGTACATTGGCCATCGAAAATAATACCGTGTATGAATCGCACTACCGGATCGCCTGTCGTCGCCCGAACGTCGTGGACATTGCCGAAATAGGATCAAGTTGAAGTTGAAGCAAGGCCACGTGGAGGATTCGGTGCGGCTTTTTCTCTTTACGCACCTCTCGATGAGGGCCGTTTTGATGCGATTACGCACCTATTTGCGGGAAATGGTGCGCATCGATGAAGAAAGGTGCTCTTTTCGTGGACGCACGGAGAGGCAGCAGATGCGTGAGCGATGGACTTTGGTGCGCGCAATCTGCAGTGCCGGACAGACAGCCTACCAAAAACGACCTCGCTCGCAGGCGTGCGTACTGCAGAGCTACAGTTCGATGTGCGCTCGGAGCAGACAAGGGGCTGCCACAGTGGCAGCCCTGACGTCGGAGTGGCAGTGCCACTCCGACGTCAGGGAGAGATCCGTACCTAACGTGTGGCTCAAGAAAGCTATTGCGTTAGCTCTAGGCCAGGACAACGCGATAGGATACGAGACGTCGCTGCGATGGAGAGCAAAAGAGTAGCAGCAGCGCCAACCCGAGCACCGTCACCAACTTCCACCGTGGCAGCGATTCTGCCAGGACCACGCGCACGAGGGTATGTATCATCTCTTGCCAGAGCCGGGCCCGGGTTGGCTACTGCTGCTACTTTTGTGTGACATCGATTTTCCTTCTCGCGCTGGCTACCGAGGGAGAATCGTGAGAGAATGGATTTTACAATGCGAGAGAAATACCTTGTAAATGCCATAACGACGGGAAAAAGAGCGCGCGGACGGGGTCGAAGCGCGTGCCGTTTGCTTACGAAGCAGGAATCCACCGACTAGACAAAAAGCGCTCGACAGAATGTGAGCGCCAACATGGCATTGAAACAGTTGCAAAATGCAAAATCAGTTGCGTGTCGTTAGTCTATGATGCGACAGGCTCAATTGACCAGCTTGGACCACATCCATGTGGAAGCGTAGCTCTCGATGTGGTTTGCAGTGCAGAGTGGACGGGCTCTAGTGTAGGTACACGACAATGATCGGCGTCGTTGGCTGTGCTATGCAACACGAGGGACCACACACCCCGACGACACAAAGACACGCTGTAGGTACGACGTGGCCAACGGACGCTAAATCCACGCGCCTTTAGCCGGCGACTGCGCGCGGTTAGCAGAAGCGTTGCGGCGGCGACGTCCTGCATGCATGTATGACCTGGGCTTGTCGTGTGCCAATCTATGATCGCACGATCTCGATGGCGCGAAGCTCCCACTCGACAGGTTCTAGAGCGCCTGGTTGATGCAGATCTCATACTGGTTGATCAGACTGCGAGCGACCGTCAACGCTCAACCACGTTCCATCGCTAACGTCATCTAGCCACACCAAAGCACTGCACTGACCTTGCCCGACAAGGACGGCTTTTCTATCAAGTTAATATTTGAGCCATCGAACATGCACCATGTCGTGCAAAGAGGTGCTCATTTGAATCCAAGTGGCAGTCCATATCCAGCAAAAGCGCACCGACCTGATGACGCTTTTCAACTGCAACGTGAGATCGTCCATCAACCAGCTTCATTAATGGTTACTCTCTAATACCAGCTACCAGTATGATAGAAAGGACCTCTGGGCGTATCGAAGCAGGTGACGACCAAGTACGACTACCGATATGCTTCAAGTGACGTTGCTCGTGGAGTACGCTGGTGCTTGCGGCGTCGCTTCGCGCGCTCAAGCATCGAGGCCGACGCACAAGACGGGCCGCCGCAGGAGCCGCAGTCGCACAGCTCCAAAGCGGCGGAGGCCAAGAGAGCCGCCGCATCGCAGTGCCCCAGCTCGTTGAGTGCCGCCGTCACTGCTGCTAGGAGCTCCAGGGTCCGTCCATCGGCTGTTGCGAGCCACTGCGTGAACGTGCCAAGTGCCCCGGGATCGTGCGCGCTGAAGAAGCTCGCCACGTCGAGCAAGAGGTGCTGCGGCATGTCGCCATCGTCTCGGCGCCGCTTGGAGGACGCACCTTTCACCTCGTAGTGGTGCTGGAGGGCGTCGCACCTGCCGCTCAAACTGTCGACGTAGATAGCGTGCATGGCTTTCGAGAGCAGCGCGGTGTCTGCCGTCGCGGTCGTTGTGGCCACGACGCAAATCGCTGGTATGGCGCCAAGGCCGAGATGGTGCCACGTCTGTGTCAAGAGCGTGGGCAACAGGGCGTACTGCGCCAAGAGCTTGAGAAAGGTGACGAGATTCTCGACGATTGGGGTCGTGGCGTCCGTCTCCAGCGCGTCGATGGCTGCTTGCAGTAGCTGGCGCGTCATTGGCGGGTGCTCTTCCAGCGGTGCCAGCGCCGGCGCCAGCACGTCCACCGAACTGTAGATGCGACTGGTCTGAACCACGAGCAAGAGCGTCGTCGGTCGACGCACAAACGTCCAAATGTGCTGCTCCACCTTGGCGGGGACGAGCGCCGCCAAGCAGCCCGCGACCCGGGGCGCCACCGATGGCCGCGCAAAGAACGCTTCCAGCCGCAAGACAGCGGTGAGGACCTGGACGTGATCCAAGAGCTCGGAGCTATCGCCGCGCAGGGACCAGAGACCCTGCATAACCGCCTCGATCGGGTTGTCGAATCTCGCGGGTTGGAGCACCGGGGCGCTGCTGTGGGTGACACCGTACAAAGCCAAAAGGAGCTCGAGGGTCGGAAGAAAGCACGCTCGGTGCAAGCTTCCAGTGCGGCGGACCATGGCCAAGATCGCTGGCTCGAGAGGCGACCAGCCATACTGGGCAACGACAGCGGCGACAGCCGACGCCACCTCGGTGTTGCTGACGCGAACGATCTTTCCTACAAAGGCTTGTGCTTGCAAAGGCCGTTGAAGCCAAGCGCCGCTGCTTGCGTGCGGAGGACGTCGCAGAAGTGTACTTGCCGGGCGGCCACGTTGCCGCGACTGTCGTGGGCGGCGTCCGGTGCGAAGAGAGCCATCATGGTCTTGCTCAACACGTCGTCAATGCCACTGCAGCAAGAGAGAAGCGGGTTCAAGAACGGCTTGCCGCGACAGAGCAAGTTCATGGTCGTCTCGAAGCCGAGGAGGCGCAGCGCCATCGAGCGCGGGTAGATGAGTGCATGAACAGTCTGGAGGTTGCTCTCGGGACGAGCGCCGAACCACTGTTGGACAGAGAGACCGACGACAGCGTCGAGGAAGAGACGTGGCGGTTGCTGGTTGGCAGTGGCACCACCGCCTTGACGACAAGCTGCGTTCGATCGGTTGACGGGGCGAAGCGAGCGAGCAGAATTTCCAGCCCCGTGGCTTTCGTCAGCGCGGCAAAGACGTCGCGGTCGGTTCGAGACAGGCTCGTTGGATCGTCCAGCGTCACGCCTGGCTGGCAGCCGTACACGAAGCGGCTGCAAGGCGCGAGGATGCCTTTCCGATGACCTTGAACTTTTTGATGGCCGCGCGCAGTGTCGCTGGCAGCGACGGAATCGTGCCGCATGCCGTGACGTCAAAGACCAAGAGAACGCGCGCTGCGTCGTCGGCAAAGATAGGGCGCTCGTGGCCGTACATGCTGAGCCATGGCACGACGTCAGTGCGGGTCGAGGCCATCTCGAGGGTCGTGTGAACCGTGTTGTAGCGGAGCTCCCACACGTCACGCTCTGGTGTGAGGAGGACGTAGACCGTGGCAAAGCCGGTGGCGGGCAGCAGAGTCGCGCCGCCGAGCCAGACGCAGCGCAGTTGCAGCGCGCAGAGGCCGCCGCGGCCGAGAAAGGTCTGGACCAGCGTGTGAAGACGACTCGACCAAGCAGCGTCAAGAGCGCAGAGCGAGCGCGGAACGCAGCCTGCGGGATACTCCTGGACGAGACCAGCGACGTCTGTCGGTGTGAGCAGCTGTGGTAGCAAGGCGTTGGCGATGCGCAAGTCCGGGCGAGGGCACCGACCAGACGTGCAGAACGCCGCATCGATGACCTGGCGGTACGCTGCTTGGCAGCGCTGGTGCTGACGCTCCTGGGCCCAGAATGGATGGAGGTCCATCAACTGCGAGTTCTCGTCGTCGATCGGCCAGTCGCCCCACTCCTCGGTCATGACGAGCGAGCTGTCGACCAGATGTAAGATTCGAAATGCTGTTTCGCTGCACAGACACTGTTTACAGTATAGCGTTTGCAAGACACTGTTTGATGCAGCAGCCAGAGTACGACTGGTACTTGAGTCTGAATCGACTTGCACAACACTGCAACTACAAGTGTGCGATGACGCGTTCGCTACGTTAGCTCTAGGCCAGGACAACGCGATAGGATACGAGACGTCGCTGCGATGGAGAGCAAAAGAGTAGCAGCAGCGCCAACCCGAGCACCGTCACCAACTTCCACCGTGGCAGCGATTCTGCCAGGACCACGCGCACGAGGGTATGTATCATCTCTTGCCAGAGCCGGGCCCGGGTTGGCTACTGCTGCTACTCTTGTGTGACATCGATTTTCCTTCTCGCGCTGGCTACCGAGGGAGAATCGTGAGAGAATGGATTTTACAATGCGAGAGAAATACCTTGTAAATGCCATGGACGACGGGAAAAGGAGCGCGCGGACGGGGTCGAAGCGCGTGCCGTTTGCTTACGAAGCAGGAATCCACCGACTAGACAAAAAGCGCTCGACAGAATGTGAGCGCCAACATGGCATTGAAACAGTTGCAAAATGCAAAATCAGTTGCGTGTCGTTAGTCTATGATGCGACAGGCTCAATTGACCAGCTTGGACCACATCCATGTGGAAGCGTAGCTCTCGATGTGGTTTGCAGTGCAGAGTGGACGGGCTCTAGTGTAGGTACACGACAATGATCGGCGTCGTCGGCTGTGCTATGCAACACGAGGGACCACACACCCCGACGACACAAAGACACGCTGTAGGTACGACGTGGCCAACGGACGCTAAATCCACGCGCCTTTAGCCGGCGACTGCGCGCGGTTAGCAGAAGCGTTGCGGCGGCGACGTCCTGCATGCATGTATGACCTGGGCTTGTCGTGTGCCAATCTATGATCGCACGATCTCGATGGCGCGAAGCTCCCACTCGACAGGTTCTAGAGCGCCTGGTTGATGCAGATCTCATACCGGTTGATCAGACCGGCGCCGGTCATTGTCGGATTCCAGTCACCATAAACGCGGCGGATGGTATCCCAAACCAAGGTTAGCCACCGAGTCGATAACGCTAGTGTCGTCCGGAAGGTTTGAGCGCGTAGCCTGTGGCGGTCACAGGCGAGCGAGCGCTCGCTTTAACCGGTTACTGGTCAAAGGTCCTTTCTTGCAGTCGACGCTTTGTCGCCAACGTGCTTGAGCTGTACGTAGTTTCCACCACAAGCGCTCTCGGTAGAAGCAGTACCAAGCATGAATTGTACTGGGCAGAGCGAGTGGCCAGGTCGATCGTGTTGAATCAACACAACCAAGTTGCGTGGGATTAGTCGATGCCCTACAAAGCGGATTTAAAACGTGTAGGACAATATAATGTTTAAATCCTGCGCTCGAATACAAATATCAAGTTGTCAATAAAATAAGATTAAAACGATATCGTACTTAGCGTCGGCGAAAGCGAGGGACGGAGGATTTCCCAAGCGGCTTTGGCTCTGCAGCATGCTTCGCTGCGCCCGCGCCCTTCGGTGGCGACCGCTCTCGTCCACGGCGTACCCGTCCATGTCCAAGCTCAATGGCACCGACGCGCATGGCGCGCGGCGACCTCGCGCCTACGCCTACGCGCAGCACCGCGACCTCAACGAGTCGAAGCACCGCACCGAGCACTTGCCCAAGTCCCATCGGCTCAAGGACGGCCGCCCGGTCATCACGGTCGTTGGCGTCGGTGGCGCCGGTAGCAACGCTGTCAACAACATGATCTCGTCGCAGCTGGAAGGCGTCGAGTTTGTCGTTGCCAACACGGACTGCCAAGCGCTCGCGCGGTCGCTCGCCCGGCGCAAGGTGACCTTGGGCAAGGACATCACAAAGGGTCTTGGAGCCGGCTCCAAGCCAAACCTCGGTACTTCGCCGGCTGCATTGACGAAGAGGACTCAGCTGGCTCGTCGTAGGCAAGAGCGCGGCCGAGAGCAGCCGCGACGAGATCATGGCGCACTTGGACGGCAGCAACATGCTCTTCATCACAGGCGGGATGGGCGGTGGCACCTGCACGGGCGCCGCGCCCGTGATTGCGAGCGTCGCACGCGAAATGGGCATCTTGACGGTCGGCGTTGTAAGCACGCCGTTCCGGTCCGAGGGCCCGAACCGGTCGCGGCTGGCGCTGGCCGGCGTGCAGGCGCTGGCCGCCGCCGTCGATACGCTCATCGTCGTGCCCAACCAGAACCTCCTCGCCCTCTCGACGCCCGATACGACCATCGTCGACGCCTTCCGGTAACCTCTCTTCCATCGTGCCCATGGCTCATGCGCTGTAGGTATGCGGACGCCGTGCTCCTTGAAGGCGTCAAGGGCGTCACGGACCTCATCGTCAAGCCGGGTCTCATCAACTTGGACTTCGCCGACATCAACACGATCTTGAGCAAGGCCGGCCGCGCCATGATGGGCTCGGGTACGACGAGTCTGTGCATGATCCGCTTGATTCAAGAAACGACCTGCGTAGGCCAAGCGTCGGGCGACGACCGAGCGCAGGTCGCTGCCCACGCCGCGCTCAACAACCCGCTCCTTGGCGAGCTCCCGATGGACTCTGCGTCCGGGCTTCTCGTGACGATCCGCGGTGGCGAGGACATGACGCTCTTTGAGGTTGACGCGATCATGAGCATCATCCGGGGCTGTGTCTCGGAGACGGCCAACATCATCTTTGGGACGTGCTATGACCCGTCCAGCGAAGGCTCGATCCACGTCTCGATCATTGTGAGCGGGATCAAGACGGACAACTGGTCGCCGCCCGCGGGCAAGGGCTCCGTGCCCAAGCAGCCGCGCGTCTCGAGCGGCGACGCGGAGCCGACCAAGCCACCAAAGAAGCACGCACCCGGCTTCTTGTCCAAGTTTTTCAACTGTAATCGACCACTGGTGCCACGTGTCGGTCGCATGTTGGCTTGTCGTGAGGGAGACGAAGCGGCGGCAGAGGACCGCAGGCGGCGCTTGGACAGAGAAGGGTGTAGAGAGGATGGGGCCCTTGATCATGACAGACCCCGGTGTCACGGCAACCCCGATGCTCGCTAGCATCGCTGCGACCTTGTCCGAGTAGCCCACCGCGTTGAAGCAAAAGCCAAGAAGAAATGAGACGGCGATGCAACGGTTCGATGTAGAGTCAACTGCGACTGCCATCCACTCACTGCTGCCGACTCTGTCCTGATCCCATGGCCTGAAACGAGGTGAGGCGACCAAGCCACCAAGAGACTCTATCGATAGGCAGCGTTCGCGTCCATCGAATCGAACTCCAGCGCATCGACCTCTTGACCGTGATAACGAAGCCAAGGCCGAACGCGCGCGCGATGTGGCTCGGTCCCAAGAGCGCATCGCATGGGCTTGGACGTCAGGTCGCCAGGTCTTCTATTCTCGGTGCTACAAAGGCTCTAGAGCCTTTTGAAAGTAGCTTACGCAGCAGCTCGCGCCAACTGGCCGCGCGGCTTCGTCAACCTCCACCAGCCAAGTTACCATCGCACCGACCACCTGCTGTCAACCACTAATACCACCGCGAGCTATCACCGCGAGCTATGCATACCACATGTCAACGCGCGAGACAGGCTGGGGGAATGCGTAGGTGGTGGTGGTGGTACGGCCGATCGAGGTCATGGGCTCCTATCACGCCCGGCACACATCGCAGCGCTTGGTTGGATGTAGCACCGTCTGGTCCTGGGAGCCGATCACTGCATCGACAGACCGTCGTCACGCTCAGCATCCACGCGAAACGCAGCGACGCCTTTCTAACCCTAACCGCCCCTATTCCATAGTCCTTATAGGCAAAACATGACTAGAAAGACGAAGATGTATTATTAGGGGCTGTTGGGCGGCGACGTG
Organism: Saprolegnia parasitica CBS 223.65; assembly: GCF_000151545.1. Lineage (NCBI taxonomy): Eukaryota > Oomycota > Saprolegniomycetes > Saprolegniales > Saprolegniaceae > Saprolegnia > Saprolegnia parasitica. Next base: position 389,441 of record NW_012156416.1, read on the forward strand.
GCCGACGACGTGACGCGCGCCCGCCGCAGGCAAATGATGCTGGCCGACGTCATGATGATGGCCGCGCCAACGATGCTGAGCGGGCTAATGAACTCGTGGAGGAAGAGGATGTCCCAGATGAACACGAAGACGATGTCGAGGTAGCGCATGACCGAGCCAATGCCGACCGACTCGAGCTGGAAGCCCTTCGTCAAGCACACTTGGCCGAGGAAGCCGAGGACGCCGCTGCCAATCGCCGTGAGCCAGAGGTCCCAAGTGAGGTCGAAGGTCACGTTCGAGGGCCAGAGGACCATCGCGAGTGCCGAGCCGGCCATGCACGAGAGCGAAAAATAGTGTACGATCGTCAGCAAATGCAGGCCGACGAGCTTGCGCACGAAGACATAGTCGAGCGCCGACATGAGGGCCGAGAGGAGGCCGGTCCAGACCGCGAAGGCCGCGTACGGGCCGAGGATCTTTTGGTCGGCGTCCGGGTCGTCGCCGAAGAGAAAGGTCGGGCGCGAGACGACGACGACGCCGCCAAAGCAGCAGAGTGCGCAGAAAAAGTTGACCACGTCGATCGTCTCGTTGAGGAGGAGCGCACCGAGGAAGAAGGTCATGACGGGGCTCGTGAAGATGATGACGCTGGCGTCCGCGAGCACGAGCTGGGACATGGTCCAGAACGAGAGTGCCATCGAGAGGAACCCGGCGACGTTGCGCACAATGAGGTTGAACCGGTTCTCGTATTCGACCGTGAGGTCGATCTTGTAGTAGAGCACGAAGCACTGCATCATATCGTATGAGCCATCACACTAGAGTCGCAGGTGCAAGAAGCACGTACGAGGTTGATGAGCCACGCAAAGCAGGAGCGCCAAAACACCGTCTCCATCGCCGAGAAGAAGTAGCTCTCATACCTACGCGCGCATGAGCCTCCATGGTACCACGACCATCAACGTACTTGATGGCACTCGACATGAGGCTAAAGGTAAAGGCGGAAAACGAGATCAAGATGAGCCCAAGCAGCGGGAACGGCGCGTCGGCCTTGGGCGTCGACGGCGGCGTGACGAGCGGGAGGAGCTCGCCCTTGGACATGGGCTTGGCGGTCTGCTGGAGCATGCTGCGACTGTGGGCGGCGAGTGAAATTGCAATCTGAGCGTCGAGCTCGAGACGGCGTCGAGCGCATGGTGTACTTTTTGCACTTACCAAGACCGTCTCTAATTTATGGGATATATCCAAATCGTCTCGTTACGTCGGAACGTCAGCCAGTGACGGTCGCATCCGTGACCCTGCGAATGGACACAGATAGATACGAGAGGTTGGGAGCTGGCACGGCCACTGAAAATTTGTATCGTCGCGACGAGATCCCCAAAGCTCCGCGAGAGTCGGAACGTCAGATAATGCAGAGGGGCGGCTGGTCGTAATCGGGTGCGACGAGACAAGGACTGACGTCCAAACGTCCGCGTTCATGCCCTTAAGCGCGCCGGCCTTTCACGAGGCAATCGTATCGGGCGGCCACGCACCACTCGAATGTGTTGAGATTCGTAGGATCATTGCGTGGGGTTTCGAAGAAATAGTGTGAGATTCAGCGCCAGTGAAATGAAATCTTAGAAATCTTATATATATCGCCAGTGATTCTAAGCCGCGAGAGGAGTATCGTCATCCATGTGCAGCCGAGCCAACGAGGAAGGGGCTCGCGGGCGATGCGCTGCCCCTGCATCGAGGTGCGATACGAAGGCCAAGAGGCCATGCGTGCAACCACGCGCCATGTCGGAACGTGGCATGTCGCAGCTGCCCACCTTATTTTTATTCACCGAGGCGCATCCGACGAGATTCTTTCTTGCAAGGACGGGCGTTACGCACGCTCCGCTGGTGTCGACGGCCCCTGCGATTGGTGCGGCCAAAGCCAGTCGTTGACAAGCGATGCACCACCTCGCAGCGAACCAAGCTGCTGGGCTCAACGAAGCCATCGCTAGGTACTGTAGTAGCTAGTTCTGGATGAAAAATCGCTGGTTCCAAGCTTCGCCGCGTCGAATCAACCGGGACCTTCCGTCGATTCCGCGCACTGGGAGCCACTCTTTTTGCGTACGATCTGATCGCCGTCCATGAAATAGTGTGTGTTCCTCCATGGACACACGCGTCCGTTTCCCTAAAACCAACGCGTGGAGCCCTGTATCGCAGCAATGCTCTCGGACTATTCTCTGTAAAAGATACAAAAAGCAAAGATAGAAGGGAATGATACGTCTGCCTTTCCTGAACTTCAACGTGAAGCGATCCAAAGCTACTCACTCGCCTACGCGACAACAAGAATCGGTGGCGGCCGGCGCGCCCGTCGGAGCGCAATCGTGATGGCCGAGGCCATGATGATAGCGGCGCCAAGCATGCTCCATGGGCTAATGACCTCATGGAGGAAGATCGTGTCCCAGATGAACACGAAGACGATGTCGAGGTAGCGCATGACCGAGCCGGTGCCGACATCTTCAAGCTGGAAGCCCTTGGTCATGCAGACTTGCCCGAGGAAGCCGAGGACGCCGCTCACCAGCGCCAGAAGCCAGAGGTAGCCGAGATCCAGCGTCACATTCTACTCGACACAGCTTTCGAACCAACCCCACGTGGCGACCGTCGTACCGTCGGCGAGATCGCCATCGCAAGCAGCGACCCAAGGCTGCACGTGAGGCTAAAGTAGTGGATCATCGCGAGGAAATGCACGTGCTTGAGCTTGCGCACGAAGACGTAGTCGAGCGCTTGGAGCGCGGCCGAGAGGAGGCCCGTGCACACCGCGAGCGTCGGCGACGGCGGCGCATCATTTGAGACGCCGACGAGCCACGCTGGCCGCGCGACAAAGCCGACGCCGACAAAGCAGACGAGCGCACAGCAAAAGTTGACGCCGTCGATGGCCTCGTGCAGGAACAAGGCGCCCTAGCCAAAGCAGATGATGATGATGATGACCGCCAAGGGCAACGTCGGATCCTGTACGAGGAAGAAGGACATGACGGGGCTGGTAAAGATGATCACGCTCGAGTCTGCAAGCACGAGCTGCGACATGGTGTAGAAGCCCGTCGCCATCGAGAAAAAACCGACGAGGCTGCGCGTCGCCAGATTGCGGCGGTCGGCCGGCGCCACCGCGAGCGAGATGCCGAGGTACCATACAAACACCTACATATTGCACGTCGTCCCGGAGCAGCAAGGAGCGCGACGCACGAGGTTGATGAGGCCGGCGATGCTGGAGCGCCAAAAGACCGTCTCCATGGCCGCGATCGTAAAGCTCTCGTACCTACCGACATGGCGGTCAGAGGTGTGGACGTGCTTGGAGGGGTTGTGCACTTGATGGCGCTGGACATGAGGCTAAAAGTCAGCGCTGAGGCCGCTATGTACGTGAGCCCGAGGAGCGAGTGGTGCGGCGGCGACAAAGGCGGCGGCGATTGCACGAGCGGAAGCCCCTCGTCCTTGGCCATGGCAATTTGGAAATCGAATGGACGCGCTGCGGGTTGACAGTGGGACGTTGACCTCCGCCGGCTTCCGTTTTCAAATTTGGCGCCAGTCGGCGACCTCGACCAGTTGGTCATGCTAGTGAGCACCTCGCATCCTCCAGAGCTTGCGCTTAATGGTCCTAGAGTCCGAGTCGCACCAGTGTCTGCACTCGAGCCATCGACGGCTTGGATTGGGCTCGAAACATGGCGTTCCAAGCGTCAGGGCTGCTGTAGCGAAGGGACGTGGGCCATCATGTGTGCTCTGGAGCCGTGCATGATCATTTGGATAAGCACGCCCTTTCATCCACGCCCGACGCCCTCCATATGCTATTACTCAGTGCTAGTAGACAGTATGTGCTCTTTACTTTCCAACGTCCAAAGTTGTGGTAGCTAGTGATCGCTGCCACTATTACAACGGCAGCGGGCGTAGCTTGCAGACGTACTACGTCGGCCATATCTCTCGCCAGATTTGCATGTCGTACACTGTCACCGGCAGCAATGTAATAGCGGAAGGGTGTCGCTAGAGGATCGCAAATTACATTCGGCCATGCGTGCTCCTCTGCCGCCCCTTGCTTTGCGTGTCACTGCCTCCGTGTGACCGACTGCAACTCGCCTCTTCAACAACCGTGTGCAAGTAATAGCAGGCACGACGCTCGTCCACGCGTCATCGCAAGCTGGTCGCGCTATCAGATCTGGGTTGCGTCGATGGTTTTCTAGTCTGGTACACTGGACTAGATTAGAGAGACTCGATTGTCTGGAGCATTTTTATTGTCCAAGGCGCGTCGTCTTGGGTGCGACGTCATCGGTGACGCGCGTGCCATCTCTGCCGGGAGTCCAAAAGTATCTTGTACTTTGTATACACCGCTGGATGACTACAATCCGCACGCCAGGATTGTTTTTATTGAAATACACTGAATATTTGTATCCAGTGCGCTGAATGGTGATATTAATATGCCGCCAGGATCAGCGACACGAGGCGAAGAGGCAGTAACAAGACGCTGTTACTTACAGCGGTTGGCCACTTGGGTTCAGTATTGCATACAAACACCGGATGGGATCGACTTTGGAAAGCATTGGGGCAGAGTATAGTATAGTAAAGCAATGCTCTTTCTACGATCCGAACACACCCGCAAGCCAGTGTCATATTCGCCAGCCTCCGGAAGCATCTACCTACGACCATGGGCGTCTGCTCCAGCTCCGAGTCCGCAGCGCACCCGCCCCGCCCGATCATCTCCGACGTCAACACGGGCACGGGCACCGGCCACAACCCGCGCCCGACCGGCCCGCAGCCCACCGGCCCGGTGCGCCCGCCGGTCAAGCGCGATTCCAAGGAGATCCCTGTCGGCGGTGGCACGCCGCCGTTGGACGTCAACTGGCACAACTACGACGAGCTCGTGCCCTTGAAGAACACGTACTGGATCAACGCCGACGACGTGACCCGCATCCGGTCGGTCAACTCGAACTACATGAAGACCGAGATGGGCAACCTCAATGGCCACCCCGTGCTCATCAAGAGCTTTGACCTGACCAAGTCGCAGGAAGAGATCAACAAGACGCGCAAGATGCTCATCTCGGAGGTCACGTCCATGACGCGCATCAGCCACCCAAACATTGTCAAGTTTCTCGGTTTCAACATCACGCCCGACTATGGCCTCTGCTGCATCTCCGAGTACATGGACGGCAAGACGCTGCGCCACCTCCTCGACAACCCGCGTCAGGCGTCCAAGCTCTCGTGGGCCAACGAGAAGATCTCGATCGCGATCGATATTGCGTCGGCGCTCGCCTACATGCACTCGCTCAAGCCCGTGCTCATCCACCGCAACGTCAAGGCGGCCAAGATCCTCCTCACGTCCAAGAAGACGGCCAAGCTCAGTGGCTTTGGCGCTGCCCGCGACCGCACGTTCGAGTACGAAATGACGACGGGCGTTGGCGACATGCAGTGGTCCGCCCCCGAGCTCCTCCTCGACGGCGAAGACTACACCGAGCAAGTCGACGTCTACTCGTTCGGCGTCGTCCTCACGGAGCTCGACACGGGCGACGTTCCGTTCGTCGAAGAGATGGCGACGATGACCAAGGCCGACATCACGATGAAGCTCGTGACGGGAGCGCTCCGGCCCAAGCTCTCGCCCGAGTGCCCGCCGTGCATCGTACGCATCGTCAAGCAGTGTCTGCAGCAGGACCCGCTTCTGCGCCCGCGCAGTGACAAGATCCTCGAGCTCCTCAAGCAGGCGCAGCAGACGCTCCAGCAGCAGCCGTAATCGATCCCATGGTAGGATCGATACCTTTAACGTATATATGATGATTATACCTCTACTCGCATGTCCATCAACCAAGTGCCCCCAAGCGACAGGGCCAAGCATCGAGTCGCGCCGACGACAAGCGAGGGAGGCGGGTTGTGATTGCTTGCCGCCAGGTCGGAGCGAAGAGGCTAGAAACACGCAACCAACATTCCACTGTCGCTGCTTGTGGGCCTCTCAGCCACCATCCTAATAACGAGGGTGATCGCATAGAGTACTGTTCCCACCGTAGCATCCCGCCACCGTCGTCCTCGGTAGACGATGCAGCCTTCGCTGTGCCTCCGACCCACGACACTTGGTCCCGAGAAGTGAGCAGGCCGCAATAGTTGCGTGCATTTAGCTGCGCCTGTCGCCGGGCTGAATTTTGTGGCAAAGATTTGCACTTCTTTTTCGCAGCGGGATGGGCAACAGCAACGGCAAGCACGAGACCGAGCTCTCGCAGAGCGGGACGCGCATCGAGCACAGCAAGCGCCCGGCGACAAACGCGCCGGTGCACGCACCGACGACGACCGGGCCGCCCAAGGTGCTCGACAGCTGGGACTACTACGCGGAGCTGGAGCACCTCAAGCCCGCGTTCTGGATCGCGCCCGACGACGTCATCCGCGTGCGGTCGATTCCGTGCAACTACATGAAGACGGACCTCGGCAACGTCAACGGCGAGCCCGTCCTCATCAAGTACCTCGACCTGAGCAAGAACGAAGACGACATCAACAAGAGCCGGAAGATGCTCATGTCGGAAATCAGCTCCATGACGCGCCTCCAGCACAGCAACGTGGTCAAGTTCCTCGGCTTCAACTTTACACCCGAGAGCGGCCTTTGCTGCATCTCCGAGTACATGGACGGCAAGACGCTGCGCCACCTCCTCGACAACCCGCACGCGGCCGCCAAGCTCTCGTGGCCCAAGGAGAAGATCGCGATCGCCATCAACATTGCGTCGGCGCTCGCCTACATGCACTCGCTCAAGCCCGTGCTCATCCACCGCAACGTCAAGGCCTCCAAGATCCTCCTCTCGAGCAAGAAGATCGCCAAGCTCAGCGGCTTTGGCGTCGCGCGCGACCGCACGTTTGAGATGGAGATGACGACGGGCGTCGGCGACATGCAGTGGTCGGCGCCCGAGCTCCTTCTCGACGGCGAAGACTACACCGAGCAAGTCGACGTCTACTCGTTCGGCGTCGTCCTCACGGAGCTCGACACGGGCGCGGTTCCATTCGTGGAGGAGATGGCGACGATGAACAAGGCGGAGCTCACGATGAAGCTCGTGACGGGCTCGTTGCGCCCGCAGCTCTCGCCCGACTGCCCGGCGTGCATCGTCAAGATCGTCAAGCAGTGCTTGCAGCAGGACCCGCACCTCCGCCCGCGCAGCGACAAGGTCCTCGAGCTGCTCAAGCAGGCGCAGGCCGAGCTCGCGGCCGGCCCGTAGCGTGTGTTTTTTAAATTCTTAGTTAACGTTTTGGTGGCAGCCTCGGTCCCACACAGTGTTTGTTACTCACGGGCGGCGATCAGGCGGCGTCGCTGGCCCAGCTGCCTCCTGGCCGTCACGAGGCCTTGGCCTCGACCACTGCATCGTCTGCTTCGTTCCTCGTTGTCGTGCGTCCTGCTGCGCGTCGCCATGGCTACCGATACACTGTTGTGCAGCCACTGGAAGGTGGCATCCAGTGCATCGACGAGTAATATCGGAACCGGGTGGCAAGCCTCGCGGTATATTTAAAAAGCAAGCACTTGATATTGGTAAGTGGATTAAAATGTCGGAATAAAAAGAGGATTGGAATGGGATATTTGTACCCGATCGTGGTGGCGAGGAAACGCTTTCTAGCTGCCATGGGCGGGTGTCTCTCGACGGCCGCGCCGCCAGCGCCGATCGAGGTCGATGGCATCGCACTCGCCGAGGCCTCGCCGACCAAGCCCGAGCCGCCACGGTATGCGGCGACGGCGACGCCACCGCCATCGCCTCCGCGGTCGCCGGTCGCCGACTGGGGCACGTACGCGCAGCTCGAGCCCTTCAAGCACACGTTCTGGATCGACCCGGACGAGATCATCCGCGTGCGCACGCTTCCAAGTGAGTACATGAAGACCGAGATTGGCAGCTACATCGGCGAGCCCGTCTTGCTCAAGTCGTTTGACGGCAACGGCGACGACATTGCGGCGCGCCGGAAGCTCCTCGTGTCCGAGATCCTCTCGATGGCCAACATCCGCCACCCGAACATCGTGGCTTTCCTCGGCTTCAACATCACGCCCGAGTATGGTCTCACGTGCGTCTCCGAATTCGTCGACGGCAAGACGCTGCGGTACCTCCTCGACCTCCCACGCACCTCGTCCAAGCTCACGTGGGCCAACGAGAAGATCTCGATCGCGATCGATATTGCGTCGGCGCTCGCCTTCATGCACTCGCTCAAGCCCATCGTGATCCACCGCAACGTCAAGGCCTCCAAGATCCTCCTCACCGGCGACCGAACGACGGCCAAGCTCAGCGGCTTTGGCGTCGCCCGCGCGCGCACGTACGAGGCCGAGATGACGTCGCGCGTCGGCGACGTGCCATGGTCCGCCCCCGAGCTCGTCCTCGACGGCGGCGACTACACGGAGCAAGTCGACGTCTACTCGTTCGGCGTCGTCCTCACCGAGCTCGACACGTGCGCGGTGCCCTTCGCCGCCGAGATGGCCGAACTCGGTATCGCCGAGGTCACCATGCAGCTCGTAACCGGGTCGCTTCGCCCCAAAGTCTCGGCCGACTGCCCCAAGTGCATCGTCAAGATCATCAAGCAGTGTCTCCAGCTTGACGCGACCCTCCGGCCGCGCAGCGACAAGGTCGTTGAGATGCTCCTCGCCGCTAAAGACGAGCTCGTCGCACGACCGCCACCCAGCGCGCCCCGGAGCGCAGACCCCACTGCGACGGTCGCGCTCTCGCCGTGAAGCAACTAACGATATAACGATCCACGCAGACAGAGAGTACTATATAACATGCAACCCTTGTCCTAACCGTACTCTAACCGGTTCAAAGCGACGCTTGAAACTGGGGAAGTTTCAAGCATGCCCACCGACCGGTTCCACAAGTTCCTCGAAGCGCGGCAGCTCGTGCTGCACTCGGCGTCATGCGTCGGCGTCTTGGCATCGCCGCACCTGAGCCTCCGCGCGTACAAGGCCCGCAACGCGGCGCCGTCGCTCTGGAAAAGCATGAGCCGCGCCGCCACGGGCGCGACCGTCGACCGCTTCCGATCGGTCCGCTGATGCTCGTCCACCCGTCGTCTCTTCATGCGGATAGGTCTTGTGCAGATCCTCGGCGCCAGCGACGGCGACGACATGTGCGCCGCGAGCCTTCTGGACGCGCGCCTCGACGTGCCGATTGCGATCCATGCGGACGCACCGGATGTGGCCGAGAGCTACACGCGTGCAACGCGCGGCCTCAAGCCGGTGGCCTTTCCGCCCATGACGGACGCGCTGCCGCACGCGCTGGCCCACCGCCGAGCGTACGACGAGCACATCGAGGCGCTGCGCTGCGAGATCGACGCCGCCGCCGGCTTCCACGAGATCGCCGACCGTCCCGTAGTGTAGCCAGCCTGGAGTGCGAATGTGAATGAAGAAGAATGCTAGCGCAACTCGCACACGGTGGTGCGGAGGAGGTGCCGGATCGGGATCGCGTTCGGCAGCAAGCGCGTCTTCTCGGCGTGGATCGTGGCGTCGATGACGTGAAAGCCGTAGACGCGAAAGACCCATCGGCGCAGCAGCGCGTTCAGCATCAGCAGCGGGTAGTCGTTGACGTGCACGAGGAACACGCCGTCGACGAGGACGTAGCCGAGCAGCCAGACGCTCGAGGCCGAGACGTACGACCAGCCGCTCACCGCCACGAACTCGTCGAGCGGAGCCACGAGGCCGTACACTTGGCAGAGCTGCGTGTGCAGCACGGCCTCGACCGCGACCGACGAGACGTCCTGAAACGAAAACGTCTTTCGCACTGGCCCGACGGGCCCGACCTTGCTCAAGGACGATCGCCGTCGGCGCGACGCGCTCTGTGTCGCAAACGTGTGGACCACGTCTTCGGAGCGGAGGCGCATGTGGTGCATGTGGCGCCACGTCATGCAGCGTCGACGGTCCATATCCACCATGTTGCAACCTTTCGCGGCGAGGGCATACCCACAACAAAGGCAACTCGCAACGACCCACCACGTCATTTGGGTTGCAACCACGGCTCCGTTCGTGCTGAAGTTCTCATGGCTCGTCCAGAGGTCCATCCCGTCCACATGGGCCTCGAGGATGTTGGCGAGGTAGTTGGCCTTCACATACGCGTTGGTTGCGTCCAGCGCAAGGCCGTGCGTTGCCACAATATCGTCGCTCAGCTGGTAGCAGATGACGTAAATGCTGACGGCGACCTCGAGGCGCAGGCGGATGCGCACGGCGTTGGCCAGTGTGATCATGAGCCCGAGGTACACCATGAGGGCGTCCGCACGGATGATGTCGGTCAGCACAAAGCTGTTGGTCCAGCCTTCGCGGGCGTTGGCCGTGCACAGCGCGTACTCGTAGAGGTGCCAGCCATTCGTGCACGCGAGGACGAGAAGGCAGAGGAGCGCGCGCAGCTGGAGCCGCGTCTGAACACACGGAAAGACGTCGGGCACCCACAGTACGCGGTGCGCGCGGTACATGTGCAGCGCGACGACGAGCGCGACGGCAAAGTGCACGAGCAGCGTGAGGCCGACGCCCATCGAGAGCAGCATGCGAACCCACGCGAACGAGTCCTTCGACATGTCGGTCGTCAAGTACGAGACGAGTTCAACAAACTCGAACGGATTGTTTGGCAGCGCCCAAATGTAGTGGTCGTAGTTGGCCTGCGTGCTGTGGGCGACGCGGTAGATGCCCTCGGTGCCCGCGACGTGGATCGTCTCGCCCGCCGACCCGCCTAGCGTGCCCTGCCACATGCCATCCAGCGTCAGCGTCGGCGCGAGTTCAAGCGGTGTGAACGCCGAGAGGACGTACGGAAAGTCGAGGCCGACGCCATGCACATACGATGCGCTTACCGCGGCGGAGGACGCGAGGGCCAGCGACGTCAAGGTCGCGACGCCGCAGGCCATGCTCAGGCGCTTCGTCGGCCGCTTGAGGACCATCGTCTGCAGGAAGAGCGTCGAGAGCGACGTGGCGTTCGCATCGAGCCAGTGGACCTTGAGCGCCGTCGTGTCCTGCACCACCCGCGCCGTGAACGTGCAGTCGATGAGGATCGTCGCCGGCTCTGGCACGCCCGGTGCGGCGGCGAGGACGCGCGGCAGCAGTTGTCCTAGGTACGACGACGCGTAGATGCGGTCGCCGGGCAGCGGGCTCGCGCACTGCGACGCACTGAAGCCATACCCTTCTTGGCTGTCGTCCGCGTCGATGTAGAGAAGGCGCGGGACCGGGCCATGCACATGCAGCGACCTGTTGGCCATCAGCGCCGCCGCAACCAGCGGCATGAGGCTGCTCGTGTAGTTGGACGACGCGCGGAGCGGGCCCCGGGCGCCGACGAGGGTCGCCCGCATGGCCGCCGAGCCCTGGAGCTCGATGAAGAGCACGACGACGGCCGCGGCCAGCGAGAGGACGCGGCTGATCTGCGTCGCCCAGGCCATTTAGCAATGGCTGCGTCCTGTCTGCCGTTACAACCAGACAACGCGATTTCGACACGTGGATATATATATCCGTTCTTAGTAGCGCGCAATGGCGGCCGAGAGCAGCTGCATGGCCTCGCTCAAGAGCGCTTCGTTGCGCGCCGTCATGACGAGCTCGTCCGTGTCCGTCTTGACAAAGCCGACCGCGCGCAGGAAGGCGAGGCCGCCGAGGAGCGACCCGACGCGCTTCTTGAAGGCCGCGTTGCCGCCGTTGATTTTCGAGTACTTTTCAAACTCGGTGGGCTTCTCGAGCACGTTGCGCACGTAGATCTGCAGCGTCTTGAGCGCCGTGAGCCCGTCGCCGCCGACGCGGTACTGCATCAAGCGGTCGACCGCCTGGCCG
>NW_012156416.1:401244-414527 GCF_000151545.1 Saprolegnia parasitica CBS 223.65
TCTGCTCCGACGGCGTGAGGTCGGCTCTCCCCGACGACGACGACGACTTGGCGGCGACGGCGCCGGCGCGGCCATGACCACGTCGCTCTCAAAGGCCGCCTTCTTGAGCACGCCGCCGTGGGCGCGGCGCTCGGCCTTGTCCATCTCGAGCTGCTTCAGAAGCCGCTCGCGCTCGAGCTTGGCGTCGAGCTTCTCCTTGCGCTGCTTTTCGCGCAGCAGACGCATCTGGATCGCTTCGTACTCCTCCTTGGCCGCGTTCGCCTCTTTGCCCATGTTGCGCCGCGCAATCTCCCGCGCCACGTCGTCCTTCTTCGCGGCCTCTTCGCGCTCCTTGCGCTTGAGCTCGATGCGCTGCTTCAGCTCCTCGACCTTGGCCGCCTTCTCGTCCGCGGTCAGCGTTCGCTTGTGGTGCTAGATATGCGTGCCATGAGAAAGAGAAGAGCCAAGTATGGTAGTACCGCCATGTCGATAAACTGGATCGGCGCGTCAATGTCGGCGTCGTCCTGGTGCTCGTCGATCCAGTTGATGCACTGGTCGAGGTTGCCATCGTTCGTCGCCAGCAGCGCCTTGCGCGCGCGGAGCTCCGGGAAGCCCATTTCGACGAGCTAAACATGCTTCATGAGACACCAACGCAAGACACGACAAGACATACCTGTGCGAGGAAGGCTTCGTTGACCGGGGGCAGCGCCATCTCGGCAGGCGCACCGCTCTCGTCGACGTTGGCCTGGGCCTGGGAAAGCTCTTGCTGCGAGAGCGCGAGAGCTTGCGCGAGCTCGGCGTCTTCAGCTTGCTGCTCTGCGGTCAAGGCCGCCGACGCAGCGATTGGCGCAGCGACAGGCGTCGGGGCGGCGACAGGTGCAGGCGTTGTCGGCAGCAAGTCGACCTGGTTGAACTTGCGCAGACGAGCTTCGCGCGGGTCGAGGGCGGCACCGCCACCTCCGAGCGAGACGCCCTCCGACGCGAACGGGTTGGGGCCGGCGGACGCACGCCACTGCTCGATCTTGGACTGCAGTGTGTTTGGGTCGGCGCCGACCATTTCGTCGACCTTTTGCTTGTTGATGTAAAAGTGGAACGTCGGGAAGCCGCGGATGCCAATGCTGTGGATCAAGTCTTCGTTGTTCGCTTCATTGACCTCGAGGAAGACGACGTCCGTGTACTGGTCGGCCATTGCATGGAAGCGAGGCTTGATCATCTGGCACGGACCGCACCTGCGCTAGTGCATGAGGCCTCGTCATGCAGGCGAAGCTAGCCATACCAGGAGGCCGTGAAGTCGGCGACGACGAGCTTCCCGCCGGCGGCGCGGTGCTTGGCGTCCCAGTCGCTGTTCCCGAAGACTTCTTGCACGCCCATCGCTCGTTTCCAATTCGCAAATCTTGGTCTTTCGCCGCCTCTAAAGTGCGCTTCTCATAAAGGTGCGGCGAACGTAAGAGGACCGATGACGTGGCGTCGTGCTACGGTCGGTTCGCCAACGCCCACAACGACAACGACGTGCGATGCATGCTAGCAGCACGGGGCGTCCAGCATCCGATGCCAAGGCTTCGACGAGAACGACGTGCAAAGAGAGGATGAAATGGCTATCAGCTCGACGCTGCAAGGTAGACGCACTCGAGCTGTACCTTCCCGGAGCAAGCAGCGATGAGACCCCGCCAATAAACCAAGACCGAGGCAATGCGGGTGAACATGGTCTGGATACCAGACAAGTGAAAGGCAGCAAAAACTATACAAGGGAATACATCGCTGGCTCAATCACGAACGCCTGACGTCAAATGATCTGGAGTTGACGGGCTGGAAGCAGTAAATATGGCTAAATATGGCTACATGTGGCATTTGCCATAATGAATGTCTTGAGCGACAGCGCAGGCTGTACGCATCAAACGCCGACGTGACGTACCGTGTTAAACTCTACGAAGTGTGTTCTATCTCTGTGCCAAGTTTGGATCATTTCATTTTGATCGCGAATTTGGCCACGCCCGCATCGCCGTGCCGAGTCGACTGGCAGGTCGCACAGTCATTGATTGGCCAAATTAAAAATTCAACAACGAATGAAACGTCATAAAAACCATCACGTTCGTCGCCCTTTTTATGTCCAATGACGTGGCACCTTCAATGGCCTGGCCGTTGGCGGGGTATATTTAGCTGGATGCCATCGTGGCCCCGGGTCGTCGGGACCGCCCACCGATGCTTGGCGCTTGCCGCTGCGCTCTACGTCGCCGTGTCGGTGTTGCGCAACGCTGCTGCTTGCAACGCCGTCCGACTCGGTGCCTTCGAAGCGCCCAAGCTCGCCAACATCTACACGAGCGGGCTCGTCCTGGCTTTTCTTCTTGACACGGCCGCCAACAGCACAGCCCGCCTGCCTCAAGCGTCGATACTCTACCTTGACGAAGGCGCGGAAGGAGCGCCGTACACAGTCCGCACCGACAGCTGCGTGCCGTTCCTCGAGGACTCGGACCTGCTCTACAATGCCTCGGTGGCCCTGCCACTCGTCGCCAGCATTCTGCCGTCCGCTGCCACACAGTATCTGGTCGTCGACTGTTCGTTCACGGGTCGTGTCCTCGGCGACACGACGGCCTTCAAGGTCTATGCCGTCGACGCGCACACCGTCACGACGGTCTACGTGCAGACGATGGGCCTTCGCCGCCCCAAGGCCCCGTGGCAGACGTCGTGCGCTATGGCAACGGTGCTTTCAACGCCGTTGGCGTCACTTGAGGAAGTCCACACCTCGTCGTACCGGTCGTTTGTGAGTCTAGGGTTTCCGTACGAAGCCAGTAGCAGTTTCCAAGAGGTGCTGCTCGACCCGACACCGTCCTATGTGGGGAGCTGGGCGGCCACGGTCCTTGCGACGGGCGAGCGCCTCGTCGTTGCTGGCTCCGAGGGCATCTACCGCGTGTCGCCTACCGTGCAAGCCAATACAAACTCGTATGTCTGGCTCCTTCCAGGGAGCCCCGTCGACTTTATCCAAGCCATTCAGTACACGCAGGTCGGCCACGCCATCGACAAGTCGTTCGCGTGGGCGCGGTGTCTCTTGTCGGCAACCTTTGGCCTCCAACTGGTCTGGTACTGGGGCCTCTCGGCCGTCATTGCGTGGCGCCGCTACCGCGCGCACCGCTCGGTCTGGATACCCGACATCTACGCATGCGTGATCCTGCAGGCGCGCCAGTACACCCTTCTCTGGCTCTGCATTAGTGCAGCCGACAATGGCTGGGAGCTCCTCGAGTATGCGATCGCGACTGGCAATGCCCAGCAGGGATGGAGTGCGACGTTCGTCCTGCCCGACATGGTCTTTGGAGACCTCTTGGTCGTCTACCTCAGTCTTCTCGACGCCGTCGCCTCCCTCGTCCACGCCCGCCTCCACCTCCACGTGGCCGTTCTCCTCTTCGTCGTATGCTTTTTGCGCCAAGCGGAGCTCTCGGTCGCCGTCAACCTCGAGCGAGTGGCCGCCACCGCCTTGCTCCGCGCCAACTACTTGGCCAACGTCCAGGTTGTCGGGCCGCCCACCAGCATGACGCTCTGGACGATGCATCCGTACCCAACGACGCCAACGCCACTTCTCGTCGCGAGCTACGCGTGGTTTCTCGTCGCCCTTGTGGTTGGGTGCTGCTACATTGCAGCGCAGCGGCTCTACGAGCAATGCCGCAGCAGCAACATCAATGGCGTCGTCGACGAGCCATCGTCGAGGACCGCGAGTTTGGCGCCCGCCATCGCGATCAAGCGGGCGAGCATCGTACCTGCGCTCTCTCGCGTCCACGAAGGCAGCCACGAGACGGGCACCTCGAGGCGCGGACCGCACTTTGCGAGCGTGCCACCGTCGTCGTTGACGTGGGCGACGGTGCTCGAGGCGGCGGTTCCGAGCGCTGCCCGTCATCTAGCTGGCCTCGTCGCCCCGATTACCGACCGGAGAGGCGGCGAGCTCTCGCCGTCCGAGCTATGGAGCCATGGCTACGTCCTGCTGCGGCGCTCGTACGTGGTGTCGATCCACGACGTGGGCTGGCTGGCGCTCAACGTTCTCTGCGGACGACCCGTCGCCCGCGTCTACGGCTACCACCTGCACGCATGCAATTGCGGCCTCGAGCTGGTCGACGTCCGTCGCTGGTGGCACCTCTTGGAGCTCCGCCTCGACGCTCCGCGACCCAACGTTCCCGAGCCGCTTCGGCAACCTGGCGAGGATCTGCCAATAACCGGATTGTATCCGGATACGCAGTAGAGGATTGTCGTGAACGATGCTCGGAGAGTTCGCCGCAGAGGCCGAGTCGCTCCTCGCCCAGCAGCAGAAGCAGCGCGCCGAGGCGACCAAGGGCCTTCAGATGAGCATGCTGCTCCTGGAGCAGCACCTCGGGCTGCAGGTCGATACGGCGATGGCGCCCGTCATGGCGAACCAGCAGGCGATCCAGGACGAGTGCATTGGCATGGCCAAGTGCGCAGTGCAGCTCCACCAAAAGACGGTGCGCTGGAAGGCCGAGCACAAGCGCTTCAAGGCGCAGCTAGCCGAACTCGAAGACTTTAGCGCCTGGGCAGTGCAGAGCGCGAAGGAGATGGAAGCCATATGCGGCAAGCTCGAGTACGTCTGTCACGAGCTCTCCCGGGCCGCCAAGGACGATGCGTGATCAATGGCACTCGTTGGTTTTATCTCGTGCGTTTATCTTCTTCCTAGCTGTACTCCTACCCTACGACACCCTGCGTCTATGCCAGCCGGATCGACCGCCCAATCTCGCGCAGCACGCTGTGTTCGGACCACTTCCACGTCATCTCGAGAAGCTCGGTCGTCGGGTCAAACTTGGTCTCCTACACGTGCAGCGTCAGGAAGCAGCGGCGGCAGCCAAGCGACCTACGACTGGTCCCGATGCAACGAGGTGGACGCCTGTCCGCTCTTCATATACCAGTCGCTGGCCAAACACCTACGTATATCGATGATGCAATTCGCTTTCGGTGATGACAGCACTTACAGCGTGGGCGCGGGCGGCAGGCCACGTGAGTCGCAGCGGTGTCAGCACTGGGAACCCAAACACGTCATACACTGAGGTCACATCCAAGAGCTGGAGCACGGCGGCAGGTCGGCAGAGCTCGACCGCGATCGTCAGCGTCGGCGGCAGCGTGGCGGCGTGAAATGCATTCGACTTGGTCGCGGCGCGGGCCGCTGCCATGCCGGCGAGGGCGATCTGAAGCTGCTCGACGACCCTTGTCTCGAGCTCGGCCACGAGCTTGCCTACAGTTTGCATCGCTACTGTCCTGTTCTCCTGCATGAGGCGGAGTGTCGTCATACCGGCCAACGCGCCTTGCACCGACAGGTAGTGTTTCTTGGCAGCCAGCCGCTTTCGCTCGGCGTCTTCGAGGTCGGCGACCTTGAGCACGGCGGCGTCGAGCTGGGCTTTGATTTCCGCGTTGGCATTGGCGTCGAAAAGCGTCCGGGCTTCGATGCGCATCTGCGCTTGCAGCGCCGCGAGCGCCTGCGCCGCGTCAGCCTTCTCCTGCGTGAGGCGCGCGATGACTGCGTCCTTCTCTTTGGTGACGCGCAAGACGGTCTCGTCGGCCTTGATGACCACTTCCTGCACGCGCTTGCGCAGCGCCGTGTTGCGCTCCGAGATCTTGTTTTTTCGGCGATCGCCGTCGCCAAGTCCTTGGTGGCCGCGTCGACTTGCTTCTTGAGCGCGGTCTCGGGCGCCATGAGCCGCGGCTTCTTGGTCGGCGGCGCCGTCGGGCGGTACACGCGCAGCATGATCGCCTCGCCCGGCCGCACGGCTTTGAGCTGCTCGACCACGTCGTTGAGCGCCATCGAGCCCACGTCGTTGACGCCAATGCGGAGGAGGCAGTCGTCGATGCGGAGACCGGCGCGGTCGGCGCTGGACGCGGGCTGCAGCGTCGAGACTTGGACGCCGCCCATGCCGCGCCGGGGCACGACGCCAAAGCCAAGCACGCCGTTCTCCTTGACGATGCGCAGGTCAATGCACTGCGGCGCGACAACGACGGGCGACGCAGGTGGCGGCAAGGTTGCGACCGGCGGGGTTGGAAACAGATTGACGTCGCCGGGCAGGATCGCCGCCAGTCCGGGCGAGACGCTGGGGCTCGGCAGCCCCGACGGCAAGAGGTCGTCGAGCGAGAGGCTGGGCAGCGGTGACAGCGGCGATGGCACGAGCGGCGGCGCCTTCGCCGACGGTGACTGGCGCAGCAGGAGCGAGGACGCGTCGCCCATAAAGTCCAAGTGACCACCGTCGGCGAGCGCAGCTTCCCAGTCGCCGCGGTCCATCGTGCTGTGACCGCGCCAACCACAGAGCGCGTACTTAACTGGGCGTGGTCGGCCAGCAGGCTAATCGCACGCAACCGAAACCGCGCTCCCATACCGCTTGGGATAGAAAGTTTCTCCCCAAACCTGTGTGCTACCTTCTTGATGCTGGATGCGTAGCTTCTCAACGCACCAGTGTCGAGCCCAGGACTAGGCACTCAACGGCTGGAGAAAAAAGCCAAGTTGGCATCAGTGAGTGGCCTGCGCAGGAGCGTCGTAAAGCCTTGCTAGACAGGACGCGACTGTTGGAAACGCCTCGAGCCATTGTGGACTGTCTACGAACGACGCCGCAGTAGGTGATGATGCTGCGTCCGGTGTGCAACCTACTTCTATCTTCGCAGCGCAATTATCGCCCATCGAGCACTTGGTGGTCGCGTTGGTCCATGTACCATGCGTGGGACCTCTTCTTCTGTCACTGGTGTCGCTCTGGGTGTCGCTATGACCAGCGTCATGTTCAAATATAGCCAAGACTTGTCGGTAACGTCAGCACCAGAAAGTACGCGCAAGCGGTCCATTTTTACACTCGGATGGCAACCAGGACGCGCCTCCTCTGGAGCGTCCGGCTCCATCGAGTGCTGTCCTGCGTCGCGGCCATCGCCGTCTTCTACATCGAGTGGACGGGCTCGGAAGCGGTCAAAGCCAATCTCCTCGGTGCGACCAACCCCACGCACGTCGCGTCGACGTACCATAGCCCGCTCATTGGGCCATGGGTCGCGAGCCTCCTCAGCAGCCCTTGGATACCACCGGCGACCGGCCAGCTCTACTTGGACTCTGCGCCTGACGGCTCAGTCACAACGAGCCCGCATGCGTGCCACACCATGTTACCTGGCGATCGCATTTACGCGCCAAGGTACCTCAATAGGCTGTTGCCGCGCATTGCGCTCGCCGCGCCGTCGCTCTCGGAGCTCTTGATGTCTACGATTCTCGTCGACTGCGCGTACGCGGGCCGGATGGTCCAAGACACCACCGCGCTCAAATTGCACTTTGTCAATCCGACGGCGACGCAACTCACGACCCTCTTTCTCCAGACGGTCCACATCACCCGCCCAACCAAGCGACTTTCGTCTGCGTGCGGCTTGGCGACATTCTCGACGGTCGACCTCTCGGCCGTGGCGCTCCCGGACCTTGGGACACCGCAGGAGGCGTCCTACATCCACACCGTTGGCCTCGACTTTCCGTATGTGCTGCCGTCGTTCTACCTCCTGACGCTGCACGATCGGACGGTCGAGGGCAAGTGGACAGGCACGTTGGCGCCGACCAATGAGCCCGTGTCCGTCGCAGGTACGGATGGCATCTACCGGTCGTCCATCGATACCCAAGCCAGCTTTGGCTACGTGACATGGAACTTTCCGGTCAACCCGATCGAGTTTATGCAGGTGATCCATTACCTGACGACGGACGTCTCCAAGGACGCGTATGGCTGGGTGCGTCTTCTTCTCGGCATGGGCATCACGCTCACGCTCGCCGTCAACGGCGGCGTCGCTCTCCTCGTGGCCCTGCGCATGCACAGCGCCCACGGTGCCACGTGGGTGCCCGACGTCTTTCCCTGCGTTCAGTTTCGGATTCAACTGCGCGCGCTTCTCTGCCTTCTCGTCCTCGCGTGCACGAATGGCTGGCACCTCTACGAGTACGCGCTGTGCACGGCCGACGCCCGCGAAGGCTGGACCAACAGCTTTGTGTTGACCGACATCATCCGTGCGGACGCCCTCATGGTGTACCTCGGGCTCGTGATCACACTGGCCAACGCCATGCGCATCCGCCTGCGTCTCGAGGTCGCCGTCAGCATTTGCGTCATCTGCTACCAGCTGAGCGACGATATTGTGGCAACTCACGGCCTTGCGCTGGAGGCAACCAACGCCTATGTGAAGGCCAACTACCTCGCCAACATCCTCGAGGTCCATGGTGATGGGATGGACCTCTGGACGTGGCACGAGAATCGCGAGACGAATCTCACGCTCCTGTTGACGCAAATGACGTGGTGGCTCCTCGCGTGCCTTGTCTGTGTGCTGTACGCTGTCGTTGAAAAACTGCGCAACATGTACGACAGGAAGACGCGGTCGTGGCGAACGTGGCGACGCATGCACCACCTCACGCTGCTCTGCCTCGACGACAACGACAGCGCCAACCATCGAGGCGGGCGGCGCTTCTCGGACCTGTACTGCGCGCGCGTGGTGCCCAGTACGCTGGTCGCGTCCAAACTACTCTCGCGCCGGAGCTTCTCGGGCGACGACGTCTGCCGCGCCGGGTTCGAGCCGCGCGTGCGGCAAAAGCTCTGCGAGACGTACGGCCTCGTCGCACCCCTCGACGAGTACCACCTCATTGGCAACACGCACTTTGTGTCGCCGTCCAGCGTCTGGCTCCTCGGCTACGTCCTCCTCGGCGACCGCTTCATCCTCGACATCCACGACTACCCGCTGGTCGTGTGCAACGCCATTTGCGGCCGACGACTCTTCCGCGTGTACGCCTTTCCGTACAAGCGCTCGGCCGTTGCCGTGGACAAGGTGCTCCTCGCCCCCGACGCTCTGCCCGTTGCTTCGATCGCCAACCTCGCGCTGTACCGCCTGCGATGAGACAGGCAAATTATTCGACGCACCAATCACCGACGCCTATTTTATCGGCGCACCAATCATACTGCAGCACTGGTTGCCACCAGCCGTACCGCCTCGTTGAAGGGAATACTCGAGCGTATGGACTAGGACGAGTAAGCTGTAGTTCCTTGCGTGTATTAAAGTGTAGTAAAGTGTGGCGAGTCATACGCCAGCTCCAGGGGCAAACGGATCCGTGTGCACAAATTGCAAGGGTTCCAGAACCTTCCTGTGGGGGATTGTTCCCTTGCTCGGTCGTTGTCAGGCGGCCACGTCATTGCGCGGTGCTGAATATTTTTCTCTTGATGTTTGTATACTACGACACACACTCCTCAACAACCCAAAAGTGCACTTTGCCCTTTCGAATAAATTCTACTCTTATACTTGGTGTTTGTATCCCACATAAAATGCCGACATTCAATCATGGGTGTGACCGATTGCGCGGCCAAGCAGCGCCCTTTTCTTAGTGGCGTCATTTTCTTATTGGTCCAGCAGCATGAACATCTACCCGCAGCAGACGTACGAGGTCGACGCCGGCCGCGCGCTCAACCACACGAGCCCCATCGTCGACAACTGGTGCCACGAGATCAAGGCCGCCTGCGCCGGCTTTGGCACGGACGAGAACAAGCTCAACGACATTCTCGGCGCCAAGACCGCCGGCGAGCGCTACCTCATCTCGCTTCGCTACCCAAGTACGGCAAGTCGCTCCGCGACCGCATCCACGGCGAGACGTCCGGCGACTACCGCAAGCTCCTTCTCTCGATCTTGGAACACTCGAGCTAAACCATCTAAATATACTATATCTCTTGCCCTAGCCCTGTTGTATAACGGAATGGGACTCGGCGCCGATGGCGTGGCGGGAGGTCTATGTCGGCGCGCGTCGGCTCTCGTGCTGCGCTGCCGCCTGCCTCTTGCTCTACATCGAGATCTCCGGGTCGCTCGCAACGAACGCGTCGCTTGTCGGCGTCGCCGGCGATAGCTCTGTCAGCGCCGTCTACACGAGCCCGCTCATTGCGTTGTTCCTCAAGCAGCCTCCCGTACAAGTGCTACCGACGTTTGCCTACCTCAACTCGACCGACGGCGGGCGGACCATCCGAGTCTTCGAGGACAACTGCCACTGCGACATCCCGTCGACGATGTACAGCCACGCCTATCTGACGCGACTGCTCTCGCATCTGCTGGGCGAGCATCGCAGCTGGCACGCGCCCTTTGACGCGGCCACGACGTCGGTCGTGGTCGACTGCCACTACGACGGCATTCGATGGAACGACACGACCGCGCTCAAGGTCTACCTCGTGGACAAGTTGTCCTATGTCGTGTCGACCATCATCCTCCAAACACTCAACGTCCGGCGGTCGGCCAAGCATATCGACACGGTGTGCGGCTTTGCGACCATCCACGTCGGCGACAGCTACCATCACCTCTTGCGGCTCGAGTTTCCATTTAACGTCGGTCCGTTTGACGAAGTGAAGGTGAACGCACCGGCCCTCGCCGCGTGGGACGTGACGGTGCTGCGGACCGGCGAAGCGCTCTTGGCCTACGGCACGTCCGGCGTCTTTCGCGAGACGCCCAAGACCCAAGGCAACTACTTCTATTACAACTGGTCGACACCGGTCGATGGCGACGCCTTCTTGACTTACACCGAGTACCTCGAAGTGCCCTTCTCCGTCGACTGCTACGCGTGGGGGCGATGCCTCTTGGGCTTGGGCGTCTCGGTTCTCCTCATCCTCCACATGCTCGTGTCAAGCGTGATTGCATTCAACCTGTACAAGCAAGACGGGACACTTTGGATCCCCGACTTGTACCCGGCCATCCAATGGCGCATCCAGCTGCGCGCGGTGCTCCTCTTGCTCGCCACCGTAGCCAACCATGGTTGGCACGTCTTGGAGTACTGCCTCAAGCACGGAAACGCCCGACTGCGCCTCGACGACGGCTTTGTGCTGGATGCGATGGTGCGCTCGGACGGCGCCACATACCTCTTGGCCATCGCGGTCGGTCTTGCCGATCTCCTGCATCTTCGCGTCGGCCTTGACGTGCTCCTGTCCATTTACATGGTCTGCCTGATCCACCGAGAAGCGCTCGTGCATGTCTGCGCCGCGTGCGTCTCTGCCAGCGACGCCTTCTTGTCGCGCAACTACGTCGCCAGCATCGTGTCCGAGCCTGGCGCGGCCATGTCGCTCTGGACGTACCACGCTAACGACGAGACACCCGTCGCGCTGCTTCTCACCGAACTCATGTGGTTTCTAGTGGCGCTGCTTCTCGTCGTTGTGTACATGTTGTGTGTCAAGGCGTGGAGCACTCGGCAGCGTCGCCGCGTGCAGGCAGAAGTCTTCGCAGACGTCGCGCCCCGCCGGCGGCCCGCGCTGAAGGACACGAGCCTCCTTCGCCATCAGAGCTGGAGGCAGCGCACGCTGACCGAGAACTTTGAGCAGTCGGACGTCCAGCTGCTCTCGTTGACGTACGGCATCATCGCGCCCTTTCCCGACGACCCAACCCACGACGGGTTTCTGTCGCCCTCAGGTGTGTGGCTGCTGGGGCACCTCATACTCTGCGACCGGTACCTCGTGTGCGTGCGTGACTACCCGTGGCTCTGGCTCAACGTGCTCTGTCGACGCAACGTCGGGCGCGTCTACTGCTTTCGCATCCACCGCAACGGCCACACGAGCGCCAACCTCGAGCTGCTGCCGTTCCACGCAGTAGTCGCCAGGGATCTCGTCACGCGTCTCTCGCTGCGGCACTTGCACTGACGAGCTCTACGAGCTGATGACGTCACGATCATGTTGCCTGGACTCGCGTCGAGCTAATGATCCGCTTCTTGGCCACTTCGCCTCCGCCATCTAACGGCGGAGAGGATATGCGTCAACCTGCAAAGTTAGTCTTTCAGGCCGCCAACTCAGCCGACCTACTTGCCTCTCTACCGTGTAGAGATCACAGCAGGACTGGTCTATCTACTTGAGCTCATTTCAAGCCGCCACGCGTTTACGATAAGCAAAATAAGATACCATATATGTCGACACCTTAGTTGGAGTGCTCGAGAATCGCGAGGAGGAGCGCGCGGAAGTCGCCGGACGTCTCGCCGTAGATGCGGTCACGGAGCGACTTGCCGTACTTGGCCTGGTACGCCTGCTTGACCTGCGGGAGGAGGTGCTGGTAGCGGACGATGGCGCACGCGAGGGCATACTCGTCGGTGCCCAAGCCCTTCATCGTCTTTTCAAACTGCGCCGCAATCGTCTCGATCGGGTGGAGGATCATGCCGACGTGGTAGAGGAGTGCGTCTTCGGCTTTGCCGCCAAACTCCTTTTCGATCGCACGCTCGAGGCTGTTACCGTGCTTAGCCACGTACGCGGCGTTGACGGCCGGCATGAACTGCGGCGGGATCGAGCAGATCGCGTTGCAAAACGTCGCTTCGTCCGTGCCCCACTTGCCCTCGCCGGCCTTGTAGATGATTTCGGCGACCTCGACGGCCTTGGCCTGCGTGTGGATCTCGGGGTTGAACGGCTGCTGCATCTGGTTGACGACCGAGAGGTAGAACTTCTTGAGGTCACCGCCGAGATCGTCGGCGAGGACGACGACCATGTCGTTCTGGTAGTTCTTGAAGAAGGCCTTCTTGAGGATGTTGAGTTCTTCGTTGGAGCGGCCCGAG
The DNA here is from genome assembly GCF_000151545.1 of Saprolegnia parasitica CBS 223.65. NCBI lineage: Eukaryota > Oomycota > Saprolegniomycetes > Saprolegniales > Saprolegniaceae > Saprolegnia > Saprolegnia parasitica. The sequence continues at coordinate 413,747 of NW_012156416.1, forward strand.
AGCACGGGGATGAGCAGCTTCTCGGACGTGCCGGCGCCCTTGGTGGCCTCACGGACGATCTGGGCCTCGGCCTCCTCGATGGGCTGGGCGAGGAGCTGGATCAGCTTGCCGTAGTCGCCGGAGGTCTCGCCCTTGAGCTCGGCGAGGAGCGTCGACTTGTGGAGCTCCGGGTAGCGAAGCGCGATAAGGTGGCGCTGCACGGCCGACTTGGACCCAATGACTTGGGTCAGCTTGTTCTCGTCGGTGCCAATGCCGGCGCAGGCCGACTTGATCTCGTGGCACCAGTTGTCGATCTGGAGGTCGGCGTGGTTGAGCGCGCGGCCGGCGTCGATCTCGTACGTCGTCTGGGGGTAGATGTTCATGGCAAAGTGCAAATTGCAAAGTGAGCTCGCTTCAGTCAGTCCGCCGATTGAAGTTTTAGTCAGTCGCCTGACTTGAGAGAAGCATCCGTGGGCGGCAGAGCTCATCCCCTTCCTTCGTCGTGCCACATTTTTCAACATTTTTGAGTTTCGCGTTGTCAATTTATTGTATTTCTTGATGTTGGATACAAACAGCAAGTGGGTTTTATCAAGCGCAGCGTGCTGGAGGATTGTTGAGCTGCAAGCAGATGGCACTGAATCTCAGGGTGTCGCCACCAGCGATAACGCGCGTTCATAGAAAAAGACTATAGAACAGATCTGCTGCACCCACGTCCACTTGCAACTGAGGTCGCAGCTGCTCGCGGACCTGCGCAATCTTCGCGGGTAGCTAGCTGTCAGAGAAGACCAGCTCTGGTCCGTAG
>NW_012156416.1:414849-451914 GCF_000151545.1 Saprolegnia parasitica CBS 223.65
CAACCAGATGCAGCAGCCGTTCAACCCCGAGATCCACACGCAGGCCGAGGCCGTCGAGGTCGCCGAAATCATCTACAAGGCCGGCGAGGGCAAGTGGGGCACGGACGAAGCGACGTTTTGCAACGCGATCTGCTCGATCCCGCCGCAGTTCATGCCGGCCGTCAACGCCGCGTACGTGGCTAAGCACGGTAACAGCCTCGAGCGTGCGATCGAAAAGGAGTTTGGCGGCAAAGCCGAAGACGCACTCCTCTACCACGTCGGCATGATCCTCCACCCGATCGAGACGATTGCGGCGCAGTTTGAAAAGACGATGAAGGGCTTGGGCACCGACGAGTATGCCCTCGCGTGCGCCATCGTCCGCTACCAGCACCTCCTCCCGCAGGTCAAGCAGGCGTACCAGGCCAAGTACGGCAAGTCGCTCCGTGACCGCATCTACGGCGAGACGTCCGGCGACTTCCGCGCGCTCCTCCTCGCGATTCTCGAGCACTCCAACTAAGGTGTCGACATATATGGTATCTTATTTTTGCTTATCGTGTTGCTGTCGAGTCCAAGGCTTCTGGTATACTAGATATACTGGTAGGCGACTAGGTTAACGAGGAATAGAAAGGCCGACATTGCCGTTTCATCCTGCACCCGTACACAAGATGGTGTCGTCGCCATGGCGAGACGCGTACGTGGCCGCCCGGCGTCTCTCGTCGTGCGTCGCGGCCTTGGTGGTGCTTTACATCGAAGTGACGGGCTCGATAGCGACGAGGACGGCACTGTACGGTGCCGCCGCGCCCGCAGAGCTCAGCAACGTGTACTACAGCCCTCTCATCGGTCCGTTCTTGCGTCGCGTGGCTGCCAATGCGAGCTACTTGGCAGCGCTCGCGCCGACACCGCACCTCAATGTGCTCTACATTGATCAAACCGAGCCATCGGAGACCTTGACCGTGTCAAGAACGTCCTGCGGAAATTACTTTCCGAGCGACGCCATGTACAATCAAAGCTACGTGGCACCGCTCTTGCACCAGCTCCTCGATGCGCAGCGGTCGTGGCACGCGGTCGACCTTGCCGACCACGTCGTCGTCGTCGACTGCGCGTACACGGGACGGCTGCTCAACGACACGACAGCGCTCAAATTGCACTTGATCGACTTGACGCAGACCAACGTGACGACGGTCTTTCTCCAAACCATGCTGCTGACGCGACCGGCCAAGTGCATGACGCTCAGCGGCGGCCTTGCCAACGTCGTGACGTCGCCCATCCACGGCGTGGCGGCGCCGGCGACGTACTTCCACCTCCTCGGAATCGAGTTCCCGTTTGTGTTGGCTCCCTTTGAGCGCATCGCGCTGCAGGACCCGAGCGAGACGCAGTGGCACGCGACGGTGCATAGCTCGGGCGAGCGCGTCATCTTGTCGGGCACGGACGGAGTGTACCGCGAGTCGCCGGCGATCCAAGGCAACTACGACTTCTACCACTGGGCGCTCCCAGACGACCCCCAGCGCTTTCTGGAAGAGATCGCTTACATTGCAGAGCCATTTGCAGTCGACAGCTACGCGTGGGTGCGCTGCCTCCTCGGGTTGGGCGTCGCCTTCAACCTCGGCGCCAACTGCGCCGTCGCGCTCCTCGTTGTCGGGCACTCGTGGCTCTCGCGCCGCGAGGTGTGGATACCGGATCTGTACCCCAGCATCCAGCGGCGCATCCAGCTGCGGTCGCTGCTGCTGCTTGGCGCGACGATCGCGACCAACTACTGGCACATTTTCGAGTACTGTCTCCAGAACGGCAACGCGCGCCAAGGCATCAACCAAGGGTTTCTGCTGCACGACATGGTGCGCTCGGACGGGCTCACGTACCTCCTCGCGCTGGCGCTGACCCTCGCGGACGTGCTCCAAACGCGCCTCTGCCTCGACGTCGTCGTCCTTCTGTACGTGGTCTGCGTGCACCAGCGACTGTCCCTTGTCACGTTCCTGCAGTGGCGCATGGACGAAACCAATGCTTTTCTGGACGCCAACTACGTCGACTGCATCGTGTCCGAACCTGGCGCGGCCATGACGCTGTGGATGTACCACCGCAATACCGAGACACCTAGCTATCTCCTCGCGACCGAGCTCTCGTGGTATGTCGTCGCCCTTGGCCTCACGCTGCTCTACGGCGTCGCACTGGACAAGCCACTTCGCCGGCGGCTTTGGCGGCGACAACCCGTGCGCATCGCGGCCGGGATCGCCAACAGCGAAGAGCGCTCGCCGCGGCCCGCGCACCAACGCTGGTCGCGCCAGTCGTCGCTCTACACTTGCTCGAACGACGCCGACGCGAAGGACGGGAGCTCCCTGTTCGAGCGCAGTACGATGCATGCGCTGGCCCAGACGTACGGCCTCGTCGCACCCCTCGACGAGTACAAGCTCTGCGGCGGCACACGCAAGGTGTCGCCGTCCGCGATCTGGCTCCTCGGCTACATCATCCTGAAGGACGAGTTTGTGGTCGAACTCCGCGACTATGTTCGGATTTGGGCCAACCTTCTCTTGCCGTCGCGCGTCTTCCGCGTCTACTGCTTTCGGATCCAAGAGGGTGACACGACAAGCATTCACAAGGAGCCCCTTCCGATGCAAGGCCTTCGCGCGCGAGACCTGCTGTGCCACATTTCGCTACGCCCTCTGCGCTAATTATCGTCAAAACTCAATCTCAAACTTCAAAACTCAATCTCAAACATCAAAAATGGACCTTTGATCCACAGGAGACGGACAATACTGCTGGGTGATTTAAACAACATACTACACGCATATGGCTCTATGGATGTTTGCGGGATCGGCGGACAACGCAGTCGAGTAGCGAATTTCATGAACCGTTATCAGCGAAACAGGTTTTTAAATATGCAGCGACGCTGCCTGGCAGCGTACGTGCAGTGTCGCCGTCTGCTCTGCTGCGCGGCCGCCTTCTTCGTCTTGTACGTGGAAGTCACAGGCTCCATGGCGACGCGGCAGGTGCTGCTTGGTGCCAGCATGGACTTGATGCCAAGCCTCAACTACGAGAGCCCACTCATCCTGCCTTTCCTCTTGGCCTTTCTCGCCAACCAAACGCATTGGCAGCCGTCCCAGACACCCGGCCTCTCGTTCGTCTACCTCGATACCGCAGTGGACGAAAGGCTTGTGCTCGACAGCAGCGGCTGCCTCGCCCCGACGCCAGACGACGCGATGCTTCGCCCGCCTTTTCTCACTTTGCTCTTGCACAACCTCTTGGATAACCAGCGTGCGTGGCATGCCATCAACCTCTCGCACTACACGGTCCTCGTCGACTGCGCCTTTGACGGCCGGCGCGTCCACGACACCACGGCGCTCAAGGTCCACCTTCTGGACCCAGGGCGTGTGAACGTGACCACCATCGTGCTGCAGACCATGACGCTGGATCGGCCACAGAAGCACATTCTTAGCGCGTGCGGTGTCGCGTCGGTCGCGACAACGTCGCTGAGTGCGCTCGCGCCATCGCCATCGCCATCGCCACAGAAGCCGTCCTACCGTCTTCTCGTCGGCATTGAGTTTCCGTACATTTTGGCGCCTTTCCAGCTCTTCACGGTGCGAGATCCGTCGCCGTCCAACGGGCGCTGGACCGGCACGCTGTCTCCGACGCGCGAAGACGTTGTCGTCTACGGCTCGGTGGGCCTCTACCGAGGCGCACTTCGCACCCAAGGCAACTACGGCCTTTTCCACTGGGCGCTCGTCGACGACCCGAGAGCGTCGATCTCCACGCTGGCGTACTGGATCTCGCCGTTTTGCGTCGACAGCTACGCGTGGGTGCGCTGCCTTCTCGGCATGGGCGTCTCGGTCAACCTCTTTCTCAACATATTTGTGTCGATCGTGATCGTCTGCAATCGCTGGCGCCACGACCACGTGCTCTGGGTCCCCGACTTGTACCCGAGCATCCAGCGCCGCATCCAGCTACGCGCCATCTTGCTCCTCGGCGCCACGATTTTCAACCAGTTTTGGCACGTTTTCGAGTTTTGCCTCCAGCACAGCAACGCCCGGCTCGGCCTTAACTACGGGTTCGTCCTGGATGCGATGGTCCGCTCGGACGGCCTCACGTACATTCTCTCGTTCGCTCTGACGCTCTGCGATGTGTTGCGCGCGCGCGTCTGCCTCGACGTTCTTGTGGGTATCTATACTTGCTGTTGGGTCTTCCGAACCGAGTTGTTGAGCGCTTGCGGATGGATGCTCCGCGAGACGGACGACTTTGTCTTCTCCAACTACCTCAAGGACATTGTACCGAATCCTAATGGCGTCATGGCGCTTTGGGCGGCCCACGAGAATGCGCGATCCCCTCTCTGCCTCTTTGTGACGGAGCTAACGTGGTTCTACGTAGCTCTACTCCTCACCGCCGTCTATACACTCGTTGCGAAGCGCTTGGAGCCGGCGCGGGACGGGCCCAGACGCGCCCAAGTCGTCCCGTACCTCTCGCGTGAGCACATACCACAGCGTCTCCGGTCCGAAATCCTCCACTTGGCCCAGTCGGAAAGACAGCTCTTCGCCAAGGCGCAAGGGATCGTGGCACCGACCCCCTGCACGACAGGGACCGAAGAGAGGGCCGTGATACCGGCCTCGAGCATCTGGCTGCTCGGGTACCTCGTTGTCCGCGACACGATTGTCATCGAGATCGCCGACTACCCGTGGCTATGTATCAACTTGATCCTGCATCGGCGGTATTTCTGCGTCTACGGCTTCCACGTCGTTGACGGCGCGTACACGAACACGGAAAAGACGCTTGTCGACCTCTACGATCTCCGGCTGTGGGATGTCGTCTGGCGGCTCTCGCTTCGGCCGCTCGCGCTCCGTCTAAGAGCCGAATAAAAGCCGAAGCGGCTAATGCAGTTGTTGTGCGTCTAGGCTACACATGGTTTCCTGCTGGAGTTAGAGGTGGAAACTTGGTAGCCAGCCCGCGCAGATCTTGGAGCCTGATACGGCGTTGATACGGAGCGTGCGTTGTCGGCGGCCGTTGACGCAGCAGAGTTTCGATTCGAAGAAGAGGAAGACTCGACGCTTGGGGCCATTCGAACAGTTGCCTATGCTCAGCATCTACTCCAACGAGACGCACCTCGCGAGCCGCGGCGAGGCCGTGCCCCACGCCGACCTCCAGATCGACAACTGGGTCTACGAGATCAAGACGGCCTGCGCCGGCTTTGGCACGGACGACGACAAGCTCAGCAACGTCCTCGCAACCAAGACCGCGAGCGAGCGCTACCTCATCTCGGCCCGGTACCCGGAGCTCCAGCGCGTTTCGCTCCTCTCCGAAATGAAAAGCGAAGTCTCGGGCAGCTACGGCAAGCTGCTCCAGCTCCTCGCGCAGCCGCTGGAGGAGGCCGAGGCGCTCATCCTTCGTGATGCGACCAAGGGCGCCGGCACGAACGAGAAGCTCATCTACCCCGTCCTCGGTGGGCGCACGGCCGAGGAGCTCCTCATCCTCAAGAAGGCCTACTTCAAGACGTTCGCCGAGGACATGGCCGTCGTCCTCGCCGGCGATCTCGGCGGCGACCTCAAGGTCTTTGTCCAAGCGATTCTCAACATCAACCCGCCGGCGTACGACCCCGAGATCCACACGCAGGCCAAGGCCGTCGAGGTCGCCGAGGTCATCTACAAGGCCGGCGAGGGCAAGTGGGGCACAGACGAGTCGGCGTTCTGCAACGCCCTCTGCTCGATCCCGCCGGCCTTTCTCTCGTCCGTCAACGCCGCGTACATTGCCAAGCACGGCAACAGCCTCGAGCGTGCGATCGAAAAGGAGTTTGGCGGCAAAGCCGAAGACGCACTCCTCTACCACGTCGGCATGATCCTCCACCCGATCGAGACGATCGCGGCGCAGTTTGAAAAGACGATGAAGGGCATGGGCACCGACGAGTACAGTCTTTCGGCCGCCCTTGTCCGCTACCAGCACCTCCTCCCGCAGGTCAAGCAAGCCTACAAGGACAAGTACGGCACGTCGCTTCGCGACCGCATCTACGGCGAGACGTCCGGCAACTACCGCAAGGTCCTCCTCGCGATCGTCGAGCAGGCGAACTAAGTCCATCAACACGAGTGTGTATGCATAATCTGGTTGAAGTCGAATAAATCACTTCTTAGCCTTGACCGTGAGGTCGGTCTGGTCGACGTGGTGCAGGCGAATGACGTTGCGCGCCTGCTGGTTGTACCCCTCGGCGCCCTTGTGCCAGTCGTACGACGTCGCGTACGCAAAGATATCGCCCTGCGCGTTAAACTTGCCGACGGAAATGCCCTGGTAGTTGGGACTACAAAAAAAGATGATGGGCGTCCGTGGGATTTGAAGCCGCGTACATTTTGGGAAAGTTGCGCAGCATCTTGCGCATGTCCTTGTCCCAGAACGTGTACGAGCCGTCGGTCCCCGTCGTCGCCATCTTGCCGTTGAGCGTGTGGAACGCGACGCTACTCACGGGGTTGACAGAGTTGTTGGCCGTGTCGCGGTGCGCCTTGAACGCGAAGTCGGCCCTAAGTGCAATGTGACGAGTTTGCACTTGGGAAGGATCGGGTGTAATACTCTTGCTTCTTCTTCTCGTCAATGTGCTGGATGGCGACACGGCCTTCGATGGACCCGATCGCAAAGCCGGACGCGTCCGGGAACGCAGCGATGCAGCGCGTCTGCAGCTTCAGGTTGGACTTGATCGACTAGAGAGAGCGCCATGAGCGACCACATGCTACATGCAAGCACGCACGGCAAAGATTTGCGACGGTTTGGTCAAGTCAAAGCAGTGGATCATCTTGTCGGCGGTCGCGACGACCATGAGCGGGTAGACAACGTCCAGCGCGTACACGCGGTCGCTGAGCTGCACCGTGGCTTGTGCCTGCGGCGCACGCGTGTCCCAGTACTTGACGGTCTTGTCCCAGGAGCCGGTGACGACGCAGTTGGCCGTGGGCACGAAGCGGATGCCACGGATCGGCTGGTCGTGCTGCGCGATCTGCTGGCCGGTCGCGGGCCCGTTGAGCTGCCACATGAGCGCCGTCTTGTCGCAACTGCCCGAAACACGGTCGAGCCGTCCTAGAACGTGCTTAGCCGCCATGGCCCACGGTAGCACACGTACCGCGCTAAACGCTGTGCAGAGCACGGGCGCCTTGTGCTGGATCTGGGCGCGGGCCACCGCCTGGAACTGCGTCTGCTGGTGGTTGACCTCCCAGCAGCGCACGTAGTTGTCCCAGGAGCCAGCGACGAGGACGTTGGCCGTCGGGCTCCAGCTCAGGTCCTGGATGCTGTCGGGGACATCGGGCGGGACGTCGTAGTCGGCCGCCGCCGGGCTCGCGCTCGTCGCCGTCGCCGAGACGCCGAATCCACCGAATGACATCGCTTCCTGTTTGTATATCTGGTGGGGACAACCTCCCGACCAATTGGCTAAAATTCGAGTTTGGAGCGTGGCCAATCAACGTGCGGCACGGTCAGGAGGCTTAAAACACGCGCCTTAAGAGGCGTGCCACAGCGAGCTAGGCACCCTGTCGACAATCCATTTTGGCCATGTGATCGCATGCAATGTATCAAGATCGTCTACCGCGTCCATGGAGCCTCTATCGCTTGGAGAAAGACACCAAGCGCACGCCACCGGCGGTCGAAACGGACACAGTGCAGTAGCGGTCAGGCTAGACACACCCAACTATGTCGTCGATCGAGTCATCACTCATGGCTCGATCGCGGTGTGATGGCCCATCACACCGCGTTGCTCCCAGGCTCCAGGGCTTCTCTACTAGGGTACGCTCGTATCCGATTATTTTAGCAAGTGCAGCAAATTCGGTCATTTGATGTGTTTCACAATACCAAGTGTGGGAGAGAAGTGGGTTGAGGATCAGGGCCCTCCTGCACGTTTGACGTTGCGGCAGAGCTTTGTGGCAGCTCACAGACGCGATCGTTGGGAGGACATTCGATGATTTTCCAGCCCATAGGTGGGACTCTGAGTAGCATCCGGTGCGGCAACGTTGTAGCAGTGCCAGAGACCTTGACACGCCACAGAAGCGCGCCAAACCTGGGCTCGAGGTGAGCCTTCTAATACGAACGAAATATGCATTTATGCAGTCTACTGAACTGTTCAAAGCGAATTACCTATGGGATATCTGCATACAACGTGTAGATGTTGTCTGTGACTCGAGCGGGAAGATCGCCATCGCATCAACCGACCCGATTACCAATCTCGGTGGCTTCAACGAGTCGCCGGGATGTCGTCGTCGCTTTGTATGCGCGATCGTCGGTTCCGGCGTCCATCTTGCTGCTTGGCAGCGACGGTCACAACTCAATTGTCTCGATGGCGTCCTACGCCCTTCACATCGAGACGCCGCTCGCGTCTGTGCAGCCCGTCACGCTCTCGTGGAGAAACCTCGAGCTTCAAGTAGCGACCAAGGCCGAGCCAAAGACAATCTTGCACACGCAGTCGGGTGTCGCCAAGCCTGGTGAGCTCCTCGTGATCATGGGCCCGTCGGGCGCCGGGAAGAGCTCGCTTCTGGACGTCCTCGCGGGCCGCCAGCCGCGCTACGCAGGTGACATCCGCGTCAACGGCCAGCCCTGCACCAAAGACGCCATGCGCCAGCACATGTCGTACATCATGCAAACGGACGCGTTCTACCCGTCGCTCACGGTGCTGGAGCACCTTCTCTTCCAAGCGCAGCTGCGTACGCACTGGCCGCCGGAAGTGCGCCACGCCCGCGTGCTCTCGGTCCTCGAAGAAATGGGCCTCTCGAAATGCCGGGACACGCAGATTGGCGACGACCACCGCATCCGCGGGATCTCGGGCGGCGAGCGCAAGCGCTTGAGCTTTGCGTCCGAGCTCCTCACGAACCCGTCGCTGCTCTTCGTGGACGAACCCACTTCGGGTCTCGACAGCTTCATGGCCGAGTCGGTCGTCGCGCAGCTCCGAGCCCTCGCCCGCGCGGGCCGCACGGTTGTCGCGACCATCCACCAGCCGTCCGCCGAGGTCTATGCAGCCTTTGACACGCTCTACCTCTTGTCCAACGGGTCGCCTGTCTACGTCGGCCCCGCGTCGCTTGCGAGAGACTACTTTGCGTCCGTCGGGCATGTCTGCCCCACGTACGTCAACCCGACCGACTTTTTCATGCGCGAGCTCATGCTCGCCGAGCGCGCTCCAATTAACGACCTCGTGGCCGCGTGGCGTGGCGCCACGTATGTCTCCGACGACGACGACGGCGGCGAGCCGCTCTCGGAGCGCACTGGGGTTGCATCGCCGCGCCTCTTCGCCGTGCTCTGCCGGCGCAACGCGCTGCGCATCCTCCGCGACAAGATGGCGTTCCGGGCCAAGGTCGCGCAGAACGTCTTCGTGTCGGTCATTGTGGGGCTGATCTACTGGCAGCTGCCGCTGACGCAGCTCGGCATCCAGTCGTTCACGGGCGTCCTCTTCTTCATTGTGATCAACCAGTTCTTTGGTATGGCCGCGCCCGAGTTTGCCGCCGTTGCACTCGAGCTGCCCATCATGGCGCGCGAGTTTCAAAGCGGCTTGTACCCGTCGTACGTTTGGTACCTGGCGAAGAACGCGAGTGAGCTCGGCCTTCAAGTGCTCTTCCCGCTCGTGTTTCTGCTGCCCGCGTATTTCATGGTCGGGTTTCCCCTCTCGCTGCCCGTTTGGAGCTCGTTCTACCTCTTCTTGTCGCTGCTCGGGTCAGCGGCCACGGGCCTCGGCTACATGGTGTCGTGCGTCGTCCAGCGGCCCGAGATTGCGCCAGTCGTTGGCATCATGGTGCTCCTGCCGTTTCTCATCTTCGGCGGCCTCTTCCTGAACGCGGCCATGACGCCTGTCTACTTCAAGTGGCTCGAGGTCGTCTCGCCGATGAAGTACGCGTTCCGAGGCCTCAGCCGCGCCTTCTGGTCCCATGTCGCGTCGATCCCGTGCGAAGGCCCCTCCCGCAACTGCATTGCCCGTGACGGTGCGACCGTCTTGGCCAACATGAGCTTGGACGGCGGGTCCTTCTGGGGCGATGCGCTCCTGCTTGTCGGTATCAACCTCCTCTTCCGCACCCTCGGCGGGCTCTTCCTGGCATGGCGACTTCGAGGCCGTCAATAACCACTTTAATTGATCGTTAAACGTTGTGCGTGCTTGTCCACATAGTATATGGATCGCTCGCTACTTACGTGAGCACCTTGACCTTCTTGCCATTCACAAAATGCACTTCGACCTCGCCCGTGGCCTTTTCGAGGATACGCTCGACGAGGCGGTGGGCCAAACTCTTCATTTGATCAATCTCTCGGCCGTCGTGGTCGTGCAGGTGGTTGCACGCTTGAATATACGGGCACTCGGCGCCATATTTACAGTACGTCGTCTTCCACACACCGCGCATCATGATCGCCCGCGTGACACCGACAAGGACTCTATCTTCGTCCGAGTGCCAATAGTTGCAGCCCGGAATCTTGCAGAACGCAGCACGCGTGCACTGTTGGTAGAAGCGAGGTCGCAGCGACGCCCGGTACCGGTCTTGCAGCTCCACCAGCACCATCTTTACAAGATCCTGAAGCGGTTTGTCCATCACAACCGTCTTCAGCGGCGGCGGCGCTTGATACGGCGCGGGCGCCACATAATTACTCGACACCCGAGACGGCTCGGCCCGCGTCACCAAGGAAGTACGCGCCGTGCCGCCCTCGTCGTACGACGCGGTCGTCTGCACACCGAGAGGCTTGGACTCGATCCGCGTCGGCGACGGTGACGGCGATGGCGACGGCTCGCGCTCGGGCGACACCACCTGCGTCGCCCGGGGCGCGTAGTGCCGGACGGGCGCACGCGTCTCGGTCTTGCCGTCGAGTTGACCGAGAGCTCCGTGCAGCCACTCAAAGCACGTGACAATGCTCTTCATCTGGATGCCTGCGATCGTGATCCACTCGGCCTTGATGCTTTCGAGAAGAGGCGCGTGGTCGGGCAGATCAGCGCTCGGCTTGCCATGCGTGTCCATGTTCTTGAAGACCTGGAAGCCCGTCATGCCCCAGCGAAATGTGCGCAGGTACGTGCTCCCCGCCTTGGCGTCGATCGAGCTCAAGTGGCTGCCGAGCCGGTCGATGTGTCGGAGCGCTGCGTCAAAAGAGGCAACACCGCCGCCCACCGCGTCGTCGACGACGATGTGCACGATGGTCTCCATGCTCTTGCGGTAGACGCCAAAGCCGGCCCACGCGTTGTCCCAGAGGAGGTCGCGGAAGCCGCGCAGCTCCTTCCGGAAGTCCTGGCGCGGCCCGCGCGAGAGGAAGTCGCCGTCAGCACAGAGGTCGAGAAAGTCCAGGTGGTCCATCGTCGTCGCGGAGCTCGTCGTGGGTTTCGCAAATACAAGCTGACTTTGTGGCTATATATTTCCGGCCAATGGCCTCGCGAGAATGAAAATGGAGCGCGCTGAGTGGTCAAAATCGATCGGCCTGTCAAGTGCAATGTGGATGGGAGAGATGAAGGACTGCCGCGTTTAGTTAGTCGCGTTCGACTACGACTGCACCTTCTGCACTGTCCAAAGCCTTGTGGGCAAAGCTCTTTCCTCGTGCTCTTCCAGCCGACGAACGGCCTGGGGAAGCCATGAGCGCCAGCTCGTCGTGCCACGTCACGCGCACGGTCGTCACGCTGCCTTCTCTGCGTCAATGACTTGGGCTAGATGGTGGTTGGCTCCCCAGAGATTCTAGTCCTCTTGTACTATCTACCGTGCGTAACAGCGCGAGCGATGACGGCGCGGGCTATGTGAACGTTCCGTCGCCGCCACCATTGACGAGGTGCTCGTCGAAGCCGACGTTGCACGTCTGCAGTCTTCGTCCTCGGCAGCTGCGCGACCTCCTTGCATTTACCACGCACTGTGTTTCACTTGACGAGTGGCGGCGATGGCACGAGCAGAGTTGGCACGGCCTGCCTCTCGACCGCGTTCTTGGCGCCAGCTGCCACCGCCGAACGCGACGCGAACCTTCCACGACCGAACCATCCAGCTCTGCGCTGCCGACTGTACACGTGCCGAGGCCAGTGCAACGCGGGCACAAGACACCGAGAAGCGCGCTGCAAATGCAAGCGGCTCGCGGACAGCTCCACGCACAGACTTCTCGTAGCAAGGCAGTGGTACCATGGGTAGATGAAGGCTTCGTGTCGGCGCGTCACGACCGCCAGTCTCGCTCCTACGCCCATCTGGTTCCTCCGCACCGTACGTGGCGTTCCCAGCAAGTGAGCTCATTTCCCAACTTGCCACCGAGTCCACACCATCCTCCTCGATGAACATCTTCAAGCTTTGCTGGCGCCGCATGCTCGGCAACCCCGACGAGTTTGTCGCCAAGAGCGCGCTCACGCCGCTCACGCAGACGGCCCTGCGCCGCGGCCACCTCGCGCGCAAGTCGTCGCTCGAGCTCTCGGACGTCGAGTTCTGGCGCATCATTGGCCTCGCGGGTGCCCCGCCGTCGCCGCCGACGCTCTCGACGAACGCGCCGCGCCGGTCGAGCGTCGTCGAGTTCGTCTACCAAACCTCGGTCGTGCTCGCGTTCCAGGACCTCCCCGCGATCTTCAAGCCCCGCATCCAGGTCACGCTGCCCAAGGCCATCCCGTCGCGCGATCAAATCGATCTGACGCGCCCCGTCACGGCGACCGCCTAAGCGCCGAGATGCAGCGATTGCAGCTGCCTCCCACCCGAATCATTTATTCCGTATATATTAGACCACGAGGACGCTGGCCATTGGAAGCCACGCGTCGAGATATTCCCCTTATGAACCAACGATTCCTTCTTCTCTGACCTTTGTATACGTTGGCAGACAGGCTAAAGAGCTTGAAAGTCACAGTGAGATTGCGGTTGCTTAGCGACTTCGTTTACTGCGCCGTGACCGCCGACTGGAGCTGCTGCAGGATTTGGCGCTGCTCGTCGATCGAGAGGCGAAGGACGCTCGTCACAATCGCCTCGACGTTGGTGTGGTACGACCTAACGACGCACATCAGAACTGAGATTCTGAAGTGACGCACCAGATGAACGTCGAGCAGTAGACCGCGGTGAAGAGCGCCGTGATAAACTGGCAGTCCATGCGGTCCATGACACCGCCGTGGCCCGGCAAGAGCGAGTCAAAGTCCTACGCATCGCGTCAAACTCCTGTCGACACCGCCGCAGGTCACCTTGAGCTTGTACGCACGCTTGATGGCCGACGCGTAAAACCCGCCAAAGGGCGAAATCACCGAGGTAAAACTCGCAAAAATGATCGCATGCAACTAGAACGCGCCTCAGTCGCGGCCATCCGCTTCGTATCGTACCTGGACGGGGAAGAGCTGGACATGGGTCCACGTCGGCACGTACGCAGTGATGCACGCGGGGACGGCGTAAGCGGCCTTGACGAACACCGGATGCACGTTGCACGAAAGCGGTTCCGGGAAGAACTGCGGGTGCGAGTCGAGCGGGCACGTCATCCACGGCAAGGTCGCGAGCCACGAGCTCGAGAAGAAGGCAAAGATGAGCGTGCAGAAGAAGGCGCCAATGAAGCCCTCCCACGTCTTGTTGGGCGAGAGCTTCAGAAACTGGGTCTTGACAAACTTTTTTCCAAAGAGTTTGCCGCAAAAGTACGCAAAGCAGTCGTTGCAGACGACGAGCGCCGACGGGAAGAAGAACCAGAAGAGGCCCTGGAAGATGTTGTCGAGCACGTAGCGCATCTGGAAGACGATCAGACACAGCGTGACGATCGTCCACGTGAGCTGGCCCATCTGGTACTTGTAGTAGCCCTTCTTGAGGCTCAGCACCGAGAACACAAAGAGGAGCGCGTAGAGCGAGAACGAGACCCACGAGTGGTAGTGCGAGTACCACTTGATCCAGCCAAACTCCGAGTCGGCGCGCAAGAACGCTTGCGACGAGTCGCCATAATTGTAGACCATCGCGACGCCAAACCAGCACCACTAAGACATCAGCATCGTCCGCATCGACTCTACCCGCCGCATTAGCGTACCTGGATGGTGCGGAACCACGGTAGGTTCTTCTCGGCGTTGGCGCGGTACCGGACGTTGACAAGCTCGCGGAAAATCATGGTCTAGCGCGAGGTTGAGCATGGTCATGCAATGGCGTCAATACCTGCAACAGCAGCACAAGAAGCGTGACGTAGAGATGGCCTACAGACGCGCCATGAGCCTCGGCGGCGCCAGGATGATGCTACCGCCGTAGATGATGAGCGAGTAGACGCCGATGAGCGAGAAGCCCGTGATGCAGCGCTTGATGAACGACGCCTTCTTCTTCTCAGCCTCGTCGACCTCGTTGACCTCTTCCTTGGCGGGCTTGGCGCGGCCGGAGCGGGGCGGCGTCGTCTCGGGCGACGCGGCTCGGCGGTGGTGGAGCGTCGTCGTCATGGGTTTGCGGAAATGATGCTGCCTTCCGTAAACACGGGGAAAAAGACATACGGATGGGAAAGGGCGGCGGAACCGGTTAACCTAACTGAACCGAGTGGTTGGAGGTTCGAGAGCTCAGCAATGCACACGCCACGCAGCGCCATGGTCACCATGCTGCGAACTCTACCACGCTGCTGCACGGCGCACGCTGGTTGCTTCGCGACTCGCCCGACCAAAGTGCTTGCGAGCGGCGGACTTACGGTATCTTGAACCGTCGTGTTGACGATGATGGCAGCCTGTCCGTGACGTCGACACAGCTACTCACCCGCTGGATCACATAGAGTAGGTACGCTGGTCTTGGCGCCACCTTGCTACCTTGCTATGTGTTGTTGCTGATCCCACGACGCCACGTGTGACTTTGCCACAAGCGCCTCCCTGTGCTAAGAGCTTAGGCGCTTGCTTAATGGCGTCCAGATGCAGGGCTCTCTGGCAGAGATGACGGCAGCTCGTCCACAATGTGTGCGGTAGCTTTTGCTGCTCGTCGCACATTGCATGACGACGCTTGCACAGCACCTCACCGCAACCGTGCGCCGGACGAGTGCGATTACCCTATGTTTAACGCGTTAAAGAGCTCTAACCCTCCTTTTAACCCGCCGATTACGCGGCTCTGATACGTTCGCCGCACTTTCGCGCAATGGCGTTTCGATCGAAAAGTTCATTTCACGCTGGCGACCGCTGATTGGTTCGATTTCCATCAGCGTCTGGGATTGGTGCAAAAGGCTGGAGAATGCGAATGTAGGTCGTCTTTTTGGCCAATCCGATCGTCCCAAGTCGAAACTGGCCTCTCCGCAGCACGCCCATTTGCCATTTTCAATGCTGGACACGATGAACTCGCTTGACATGTTCCTGACGCTGCCGGACGAGGCCGACGTCGCCGCCTTCCTGGAAGCGCCCATGGACATGGCCCTCTTCGACTCGATGATGGAGGCGGAAGAGGCCTCGGATGCGACTTCGACCGTCTGCTCGTCGCCGTCCAGCTACTGCTCGGACGACTCGCGCTCGTCGGCGTCGTCGTCGCCCGTGAACCACGCCAAGGTCGGCGGCGGCTATGGCATGTACCCGTGGGCCGCGACGCCGCTCGCGACGGCGATGCCCATCGTCACGGACGTCAACATGATCCCGTACGCGCTGCCGATGCAGACCATGATGCCACCGATGGTCCAGAAGCGCCCGCTTGACGCCGACCCGATCGAGCCCACGACGAAGCGCTCGAAGCACGAGATCCGCCTCATGAAGAACCGTGAGAGCGCCAACAAGTCGCGCCTGCGCCGGAAGAACCAGATCAACGACCTCGCGAGCGATGTCCAGGTGCTCACGGACGAGCGCAACGCGCTCAAGACCGAAGTCGCGGCCCTCCGCGCCGAGAACCAGTCGCTCCGCGACCAGAACCAGTTCCTTCGCGGCCTCGTGTCCAGCGGTACCAACACGAACGTGCAATCTGCAGTCACGTCCCTCGAAGAGGCCACGCCGGTCGTCCAGCAGACGAGCTCGAAGAAGCTTGCCGCGCCCGTTGCGGGCTTTGTTCTCTGCGCTTTTGTCTTTGGGATGACGCTCTTCTCGGACCCGTATGGCGATTCGACGGTCGCGGCGCAGCGTCGGTCGATGCGTGTGGTCCACGGCAGCGCGGGCCCCAAGACGACGCATGGCTTTATGATGGCGTCGCCGATCGGCCTGCTGCCGTTTGTGACCGAGTACGTCTACTCGAACATGGGCCTCATCCAGAGCATCCTCATCAACGTCATCTCGGCGATGGTTGTCGCCGCCATTTACGTCTACCTCGTCGCGCCCAAGACCAAACCGACCGAGTCGTCGCCACTCCACGTCAAGGTCAACGTCGACTCGAAGCTCAAGCGCCTCTGTTCCCGGGCGACGCGGCTCGTCGTGCGGGGCCGCAATGCACTTAACCTCACCAAGCTCAAATGAGCGATCTATTATATGTAACCTCGTAATTTATTCTGTGCACTCGAGTCTTAGGCTTGGATCCGTAGCCTCGCGGGATGCTTCTTGCGACTTCGAAGCGAGCGCATCTCAGCATACACGGCCTCAACCTGTAGCTGCTACTATTTACGTCGGTGACTGCAACACGAGGAAGATACGATCTCAAACAAGATGCATGTTGCATTGGTGTGTGTTGTATTAGAAAGATTACCCTGTAAGAGTAATTAATGGTCTGGTCGACTGGGAAGCTGCAGATTGTCGGCCACGAGCGGCTTGAGCTGGTCGCGAAGCTCCTTGTTGTCGCCGCGCAGCTCCTCGTTGTCGACCTTGAGACCCTTGAGCTGCTGCGACGTGATCTCGACCGGCTCTTCCTTGGCCATCGCTGCCGTCACCGTGAGCTCGTCGTTGCCCTTGCGCTTCTTGGAGGGCGGCTCGTCTTAGGTCGCAGCCGTCGCAGTGTCGTCGTCAAGAGTGTCGAGCTTGGCCAAAAACATCGGCGCGTCAAAGATGAGAGCCGGAGTGTCCTCGTCCACGGTCGTCACCTTGAGCGACACCCCCGAAACCAGCACGATACCCGTCCACCTTGAGTGCGGCGCCAATGCTCATCGACACGTTGAAGAGATGAAACATTTTCGCAGTCGGCATGAAGACGGCGAAGCGCCACACCTTGCCGCGCGCTCGGCGGACGAGGTGGGTAAAATGGCCGACGACCTCGAACGTTCACGAGATGTCGCGCGAGTCAGAGGGCACACCCGGCGCCGTGTGGACGCCATGCAGCGTCAAGTAGAGCAAACACGAGAGGGAGACACGCGGCACGGAAAGCCGAGCCAGTCGACCGCCACGGCCTTGTGGCGGCCACTGATTGCAAGCGTCGAGAGAGTGATGGCAGTGGTGGGTTGAGAGCAGAACGGAAAATGACAGCCTGTGTACCATGAAAAGTTCAACCTCACAAGGTGGCAACAGATGTGTATAGGTGCATACGCCACGTAAAGAAGTGTTCTTTGTGCAAGAAGGGAATGTACCATGTACGGTCGCAAGTTCACGACCCGCAGAGCGCTCCCGTGGTCCGTGTAGAAAGGCTAATGAAACTTTAATACATGTCTTATCTAGCATGTTGAGCTTTGGGCTCTTCGCGCCAGCGAGAGTCGGGACTCCTGGCGGCCTCTATGAAAAAGTCTCGGGTCGTTGTAGCCCTGGGTCGTTCCGCTCGTAAGGTGACTCGAGCCGAGGTACAAACGATGGAAGACCTATGAAATACTGCAAAGAAGGAATTACACAATCGCAAAATGGTTGAAGATCGGCGCCAAAACCAGATTACCTTCGTCTTGCTCTAACGCGATGCTATAAGCGTAAGCTTACTCGGATCTATCGACCTGCGCTATGCTCCACCGTCTCCGGAGCCAGCGACGCGGCGTGGGGTGTTGCTGGGGGTTGCGAATCTGGCGCATGTGATTCGCTAAATTCCACCAATCGGCGTCCGCGCGGGCTCTAAAGATACGGCCAGTGGAAATCACAAGAGCGTGCGACCGCTTTGGCTAGTTGCGAGCCCCTTCGCTTAGAAGACCAGTGCGCCGATAACACCACCGAGTCGCCGAGTTCGCCGAGCGCAAGGGCCCGTTTGGCATCGCAGTAACCACTATTCATTCGTAACGCGGTAGCCTGGCAGCCTGGTGTGGTACGGCGCACGCGATGGGCACGAAAACCTTCAAGCTCAGCCGCGCACGTGCATTTCTTCTAGAAGATGCAACGAAGAGATGTGCAGGGCTACCAGCGCCGCACCGTAAACCGACGCATGATAAGGTTTCTATCTAACCGCCAGCCAAAAGCTGGTACACAAAGGACGTTCCAATTTCGTGAAAAACAACCCAAGCGCATGACATTTCAGAGACGTCTTCCATCATATAGTGTGCGCATAGTGTAAAGTGGCTCCACGCTCCGAGCCACGATCACGCTGGTCTATCGTTGTGCACGTTGGTGGAGGACGCTGTTAAACGGGCGGATCCCGCGGGTGTGGGAGGAGACCGACTTACCCAAAGACGAGGTGGATTGGTGGTTAACTGGTAAGTGAGGAGCCCTGTGGCCCCACAAGCTATCCTATGAGATCCTTCTAGATATGGTGACCTTTCACACTAATCTATCACTACGAGGGTTGGAGTCGCACACTATCAACGTGTCGAGACTAATTCCAATAGACGCCACTGTCTCAATGTTGTGAATGAGCACTCCGAGTGGGAAAGAAATTGGTTCCAATATCGCGTTTTTCCATTGTCAAATGAAGCAGTGTGAGGCACGAGAGACGCATTGTCGCTCTGATTGACTCAAAACGATTTGGCTTGGCGTTGACTGAGGGAGACCGACGAGGAAATCTGCGTTGCGACCGAGCGATATCTCATGATAGCGTGTGCGTAGAGAATGAGTCTCTGTGAGTACAATGCAGCAGCGTCAGTTGTCCTCGGGGAGCCTCAGCGTCGACTCTATTGCGTCGCCGGTCAATATAATTGGCGTTCGCCATCTACAACCATAAACAACCATATTTTGGGGAACACAGGCCCGCCGCGCCGGCGGATCGACCAAAACGAAGTTTGAAAATCAAATCGCCCATACTTGCCGGAGTGCTAGACCACACTTTGAAGAATCCAAAATGCTATGTGACGTCGCCGTGCGAGCTCTGTAGCGAGAGCAAATGACAGCAGCAAACAATATGTTGATATAGTGTGATTTTTCGCTAAACCGAAATACTGTACAAGATACAATGCCTCATCACGCAGTGGTATCGCGCGCACTTTCCCTCCCTCGGCCACATGCAACACGTTCTCTCACATAAGTCAAAAGAGGCAGCGTCCTCGGTTTCCGCGATTTCGACGCATTTCTAACCGAAATTGCATGTCGAATTTCCTGAAAACCGACCCTCGGCAGTTCGAGTTTGGTGTGAGTGCCCAAGCAACGACGGCGACCAACAAACTGGTCGCACACCGGGTCAAGACCCATTACCAACTGTGGCAGCCAGTCTTACGGTCCTTGGAGCTTTGGAACCCCGCATTATCACGTGAAGTATTTGGGCAATTCCGCCACCACCTCGAAAAATGGAAAATGGATTTGCGCGTGATTGCGCTTCGTGCAGTGTCGGAAACGACATGTACGTCATTCAAGAAGTGTGTGGAGAGGTATACACGGCTGCTACGTGGCGCTGGCACGTCTCTGGGCTGCTACTCGTCGTTGTGCTGAATGGTGCTCACACTATTTAAGACGAGGTCGTGAACCAAGTCAGTCCTGTGATTGGCTAGAAAGAATCAAGAATTCAGCCAATAAAACATCCATTCCCGATCAAGTTCCAAACGAGCCGGACCCCCAAGCGCTGCAGCGCGCGCCAACATCGGGAAGGTCCGGCGCGACGGGCGGCTGCACGAAGAGGTAGAGCGCGCTGCCTTCCGCGAGAAGCGGAACCTCGACGGCCGCGTCGAGGTGCTCAAGAAGACCAAGCCGACGTCGCCGGATATCGATTGCGCCCGACGAGACCGCCAGTCGCCAGCATCAAGAAGTGCACAGATGAAGGCATCGCGCTCGGCGGCGCGCTGAGATCGGTCCACTGCCAGATAGGTCGACGCGAGTCGCCCTCGCAACCCAAGGCGCTCATGGCCGCCGCCAACGATACGCGGGTAGCTGATGCGCTTGACTGCGCCGGTAACAAGACGAACTCGAAGCTAAAGAAGACAAAGAAAGCCAAGTCATCGTCGTCTTCCTCCAGTCGCCTCGAGCAGCTTCGATGCGAGCGCGAGACCGGCTAGCAGCGCCGACTCGAGACGCTCCTCCGGCGCCGACGCAGAGCTTCTCCATGTATATATAAATATGAAAGCAAACATCAGTCATATCTATTGGGTTGTCCACTTGCGCACGCCAGCTTCGCAGGCCACAGCTGTGTAGGACTTGGCGGCAGATTCTTTGGGGCAGCGACTTCGTGAGGTCGAGTCACGCTCTCTACACTGTGCATCCATTTGATATGGAGGAGGCGCAGCTGACATGGGTGCTAGGGGAGCACGCGCCAGGCGCATGTGAGGGCTCACTCACCCTCCATCCTCATGGAGTGCCGATGAGTGCGGCCGCGGCGGACTCACTCTCTCTTGTCCCATTCCTGTCCCTACCGCCTAGTACGCGGCTGCCGATCTGCATACGATCTGACACTGGCCACTCTCCCCGATGAGAGCACTCCTCAGTAGAGTACCCAGTGGGGAGGCTGTCAAGATGCAGATGGCACTTAGTCGACCACCTTTTGTCCAGTCGGTGGATTCCTGCTTCACATGCAGGAGGTGCGGGGTTCGAGCCCCGTAGGTGTTGTCCCTTTCTTCTCTTTCCCATTGGCGTTGGCATCGGAACCATCAAGTCACAGCTTGACAGAGAAGACGTGTCATCCCGAGGCCCATGTGTCCTACCTACTCGTCGCGTCTTGGCGCCATGTCGCTCGAGCTCTGTGGCGTTGCTCCGGGGTTGTCTGTGAGCACCACCAAAAAGCATGCGTGCAACAATGGCCAGAAGAGAAAGCTGCGCGACTCCAAAAGCAGCGAGCTAATAAGCCCCGAGCGCCAGCACAGACGACGATGACGAAGGGTAGTTATTTCCTTCATGATGACATACTGTCGTCTGACGACAAGATGGCCCCGGACGATGTGCCAACGGTCGAGAAAAACACGCGGCTCCAAAGTATTACATTCCTCGTCCATCACGCAGCACACTCTCAACAACCACGAGTATATAAATTTATTGATCTACTCTTGATAGGAGCTTGGTGAGGTTGAGCGCTTTGCGACAAGACGCGTCGCCCGGAAACTGAGGCGCTTGAGCTACGAGGCGGCGTTGACCTTGGCGTGGAGCGGCGACGACTCGGTCGGTTTGGACTTGGGTGCGACGAGGTAGACGTAAGCAACCAGCGAACCAGCGCCCAACATTCGCTGTCGTCCGGCCCAAGCGCTGCGGGACAGAGCTAATGGCGCAGACCAGTCGAGCTTTCGGCGTGCGCGCCAGTGCACACTGAGCTCCACTCGCGATGACGAGCACGACTGAGGTCGATGGAAGTCGAGCGTGGCGACGACGGAAGCGCGTGCGAGGCCATGACCATGGTCAAGAAACCTGCGGGTGGTGTCCTCCGTCGTCCCCAAGGTCGATGGCCAGCGCCACCACTCGATCGAAGCGTGTACCTTGGTAGCTCGATCGAAGCTTCTGCGTTGGCGCTGATGGCCCGTCGACTTTAGCACCCGGGACGCATGGCGGTCGATCAACGTCGGAAGAGCTGTCGTCGAGGCAAGTGGTCCGCCAGCGGCGAATTGGATTTTGGCAGTGGGATAAAAATATATAGTGTGACACATACGCTGACAGTATTTCACGTCGACGTAAATAGTATGGAAAACAGCGGGCTGCGATCGTGACACGCGCTCGTCGACATGCAGCGAGGATTTCCTGGTGCTTCCAGCATTGAAGTGGCCCATGACGAGCCGTTGTCTCTCGCCCTGCCGCGCCGACTGCGCATCGAGTCGCTCATCTATTCCCTGCCATGGCTCGAGCCCGAGGTACAGCCACCTCGTGACGTGTCTGCGGGGATGCTAGTACCGCCAAGGACAATCCACGGAAGCAGTCGGCTCCATGCAGCCATGTGACTGCCGCCGTCGCCGCTCGTGGCTGCAGAAACCTGCAGTTGCATGTCGTTGCTTCCAGGCGTGCATGCGAACGCGTTGAAAGGGATGCAGACTCCAAGTGCACGGACCATCCAGACGCAGAGCGTCGGCGGTCGCAATGGTGTCGAAGGGCACGTTGAAGTTGCGTCTGTTGAGTCGACAGGTGGTCGTCGACTCAACGCCTGTGATTGGCCTTGTCGAGTCAACAGGGTGCCGGAGCAAACCCGGAGAAAGATCTCCACTCCCGGCCTCCCATTCTTCAATATCCTCATGGCCCTCCGCTTCGCCCTGCGGAAGCAGCCGCGCCGCCACGCGCGCCAGCTCAGCTCGTTCGCCGGCGACTACCTCAGCCTCGAGACGCGCGCCAACGGCGTCGCCATCGTGCGCCTCGACGACAAGCAGGCCAAGGTCAACACGCTCAACGCCAACATGACCAAGGAGATCGTCACGATGCTCGACACGGTCGAGAAGGACGCGTCGATCAAGTCGGTTGTGCTCATCTCGGGCAAGCCCGGCTGCTTCATCGCCGGCGCCGACATTGCGCAGCTCCAGGCCTGCACGACCGAGGCCGAGGTCCGCGCGCTCTCGACCGCCGGCCAGGGCTACATGGCCCGCATCGAAAAGTCGTCTAAGCCCTTCATCGCCGCCATTGACGGCTCGTGCATGGGCGGCGGCCTCGAGGTTGCGCTTGCGTGCCACTACCGCATTGCGTCGTCGTCCAAGAAGACGTCGCTCGCGCTCCCGGAGGTCATGCTCGGCCTGCTCCCGGGCGCCGGCGGCACCCAGCGCCTCCCCAAGCTCGTCGGCCTCCAGGCCGCGCTCGACATGATGCTCACGGGCAAGAACATCAAGCCGGAGAAGGCCAAGAAGATGGGCCTCGTGGACCAGGTCGCGGACCCGTATGCGCTTGAGAACGCGGCGATCGCGATGGCCGAGAGCCTCGGCTCGGGCAAGTCGAAGAAGGCGAAGAAGTCCAAGGCGTTTGTCAACCGCGTCCTCGAAGACACGCCGCTGCGCTCGATCGTCTTCCAGAAGGCCGGCGAGATGGTCGCCAAGAAGACGGGCGGCCACTACCCGGCGCCCAAGCTCATCTTGGAAGCGGTCCAGGCGGGCTACGAGTCGAGCGCCCGCGGCTACGAAGTCGAGGCCGCCAACTTCGCCAAGCTCGGCATGACGACGGAAGCCAAGTCGCTCATGAGCATCTTCTTTGGCCAGACGCAGCTCAAGAAGAACCGGTACGGCAAGCCGACCGCGCCCGTGCAGACGATGGCGGTCATTGGCGCCGGCCTCATGGGCGCCGGTATCACGCAGGTGTCGGCCTCGAAGAACATCCGCGTGCTCCTCAAGGACCGCGACGCCGCGGCCGCCTCCAAGGGCGAGGATTACGTGCGCAACAACCTCGACGGCCGCGTCAAGAAGCGCCGCATGACTGTGTTTGAGCGCGATTCGGTCATGGCCAACATCGTGCCGCTCCACGACCAGGACGACGTGTGGAAGAAGCACATGAGCCACGCCGACCTCGCGATCGAGGCTGTGTTTGAGGACATGGCGCTCAAGCACAAGGTCATCAAGGACCTCGAGCAGTACATCCCGGAGCACTGCATCGTCGCGACCAACACGTCGGCGCTCAGCGTCGCCGAGATCGCGTCGGCCTCCAAGCGCCCGGAGAACGTGATTGGCATGCACTACTTTTCGCCCGTGCCGCAGATGCCGCTTCTCGAGATCATCCGCCACCCCAAGACGTCGGACGACGTGGCGGCCCGCGCGGTCGACGTCGGTCTTCGCCAGGGCAAGACGTGCATCGTGGTCAAGGACGTGCCTGGCTTTTACGTGAACCGCTGCCTCGGCCCGTACATTGCCGAGACGCTCTCGCTGGTGCAGTCGGGCGTCGAGCCCGAGCGCCTCGACAAGATGGTCACCAAGTGGGGTCTCCCCGTCGGCCCCATCACACTCGCGGACGAAGTCGGCATTGACGTCGCCAAGCACGTCAACGTGACGCTCTCGGCCGCGCTCGGTGTGCGCATGCAGGGCGGCAACCCGGCCATCTTCGACGACATGATTGCGGCCGGCATGCTCGGCAAGAAGTCGGGCAAGGGCTTCTTTCTCCAGCCCAAGAGCAAGAAAGAGAAGAAGACGATCAACCCGGAGGCCATCGCGCTCGTCAAGAAGTATGCGCTCACGGACCTCAAGCTCTCGGACGAGGAGGCCACCAACCGCCTCGTGTCGCGCTTCGTCAACGAGGCCATTCTCTGCGTCCAGGACGAGATCATCGCGACGCCGACCGAGGGCGACATTGGCGCCGTCTTCGGCATTGGCTTCCCGCCGTTCATCGGCGGCCCGTTCCGCCTCGTCGACAAGATTGGCTCGCAGAAGTACAACGACATGATGCTCCGCTTCGCGGACAAGTATGGCGAGCAGTTTACGCCCTGCGCGCTCCTCCAGGACATGGCCAAGACCAACAAGAAGTTCCACAACTAAGCAATCATCTAAGAAGAATCACATGTACTACACCCATGCGTCTGGATGATGATAGAGTCTAGCGCTGCGTCTCGCGGCCGACCCACGACGCCACGGCGTGAAGCAGCGCGGCGTCGGCGGGAGAGAGCGAGGCGTGGCTCTTGGCCGCGACGTAGTTGAGGAAGGCGTCGCTTAGGCGCTGGCGCAGTCGCAGCACGAGCGTGGCCACCTCGCGCTCCATCTGCAGCGCGATCCAGCCGTCAATGACAACGATGACGCCGTCGAGAAACGCCGCCTCGTCCTCATCGTCGTCCTTCTTCTTGTCATCGTCGTCGACGTCGGGCAGCTCTTCGAGAACGGCCGACGCGCCGACAAGGAGCGCCAGCGTGAACGGATGCACCTTGGTCATCACCTGCGCCGTGCGCGCGTGCTCGGTCTGCATCATGTCGTGGAAGACGACCCACTCGCGGCTTGTGGGTTTCTATGACTGAAGGGTGAGCACCCCCGAGATTGTGTACGCTCTGTACTACCTTGGGCGAGAGGACCGACGCACCGGCGCGACGCACCTACGCGCCATGAGATAAGGATTCGGTAGGAGGCACAGCGGACCTTGAACTTGTCCTTGGTCGTGTAGTGGACCGAGCCAACGTCGCGGTACATCAGGTTCGGATACAGGCCGCTGGCGAGGACGGCCATGGCCATCGGCGGGCTCGGCGGGCCCATAGGCGGCGGGATCGCGTATCCGAGGCTCGTGAACTCGACCTCGATCTGCTTGATGACGCCCGACGTGTGGAACAAGACGGGCTGGAGCAAGCCGTTGGCGCGGCAGTAGTGCGAGCGGTCGCGGTCGGACGCGAGGAGGAAGCCGTAGATGGCTGCGTACAGCACCCAGTGGTCGCTCTCGTGGCCGCTCGCGAGCGACGCCTTGACGAGCCGGCGCTGGTTGCGCTGCGCGCCGGACGTCCCGAGCTCCGACTCGAACGGCTCGCGGTAGCTGAGCGCACACGCCGAGTACAAGATGGGCGCGGCGACGTCGTGGAAGGTGCTGAGCAGCAGCGTCTTGGCGATCGCTGGCGAGAGGCTCATCTGCGAGAGCTCCCACCCGAGGTACGTGAGCGACTCGTCCGAGTTGAGCGCGCCGAGCGCCTGCAAGGACGCGATCGCGCCCTCGACCACGTGGGTCAGCGGCGGGTCGGGCGCGAGGCTCAGAAACTCGCCAATGGACTCGAAGCCGAGCGAGTCGCCTGACTGCCACTGCAGCATCTGGATGGCCAAGACCGAGTCTTCGAGGGACGTCGTGAGCAGCTCGGGCGTCAAGAAGGCCGGCAGCGACTCGAACCGCTGCCGCGTGAGCAGGTGAAAGCAGACGCCGGGCGCGACACGGCCGGCGCGGCCGCGGCGTTGCTTGCAGTTGGCGTCGCTCACCCACTCGGTGTGCAGCGCGCTGTAGCCGTTGATGAGCTTGGACTGCTTCGACTTGCACGTATCGATGACGTAAACAACGTCTTCGATCGTCACGCTGGTCTCGGCAATGTTGGTCGCCAAAATGATCTTGCGCGCCCCCTTGGGCGGCCGCGCAAACGCCCTACATCCCACTTGATACTTGCTTGATACTTGAGACACTGGATGCGGTACCGCTTCTGCTCCTGTGGCGAGAGGCGCGAATGCAGGATCGCAATCATGCACTTGCGGAAGACAGGCTGCATGTCGAGGACGTCGGCGATGGCTTGGATGTCGTCCCAGCCAGGCAGGAAGACCAAGATCGCGCCCTCGCCGTACGACACGGACATGAGGTGGCCCAAGAGCCGCACCACCAGGTCCACGTCGACGCCTACACGATTGTCGCTATGAGACATGCCATGGCAGGCGTGACGCACCGCCGTCGATGCCGAGCGCGTCTTGCGAGAGCTGGTATGAAGACACGAGGTTGTCGATGACGCTGGGCTTGGCGTGCGCGCGCTTGGCGGCGAGGCGTCGCGCCACTTGGTCGCAGACCGAGCCTTCGAGGACCGCGTCGTCCACGGGCGCTTCCATGTCTTCGTCCGCAGGCATGGAGAGGAGCAGCGCCTCGTCCGGCGTCGCCGTCGGCGGTACCCACTGCCCGCCAAAGCACGTGGCGACGTGCATGCCAAAGTCCCCTTCGTCCGCAAAGTCGCACTTGCCGCACATGACGCAGGACGCGTCGAGCGCCCGCTGCTTCTTCTTCGGCCGCTCATTGGTCGACGCTTTGGTCTTGCTGCTCGGCACGGAGCTGTCGAGGAGCAGGAGCACGTCGTCGAGGAAGCACGCTTGCACGGGGTGCATGCGGCCTTGGATGCTCACGATCGGGCACTGATTAAAGTAGGCCGAGAACTTGTCGACCTGGATCGTCGCGCTCATGAGGATCACGCGCAAGTCCGGGCGCAGCGGCAGGATGAGCTTGAGCACGACGAGAAGAAAGTCCGTGTCCTTGTCGCGTTCGTGGACCTCATCGACGACGATGTGCGTAAACTGCTTCCCGAGCGGATCGCTCCCGAGCCAGCGCAGGAGCGTGCCTCCATATAGCCATGAGCGATACGAAGAGAAGGATGAGCATACCGGTCGTGGCAAAGATGAGCTGCGTCGCGGCGTGCGAGTACTTGGCATCGAGCCGAATGCAGTACCCGACCTCCTTGCCGACCTCGAGGCTGCGCTCGTCGCTAATGCGCTCGGCGAGCGTGATGGCCGAGATGCGTCGCGGCTGCGTCACGACGATGCGCCGCGCCGGGCCCGGCGCGTCCATGAGGAACTGCGGCAGCTGCGTCGACTTGCCGCAGCCCGTGTCGCCGGCGACAACGACCACCTGGTGCTTCTGCACGAGCGCCAGAATCTCGTCGCGGTGCGCGTGCGCCGGCAGCGCGCGCTGGGAGCTCGTGTACTTGTGCGGCGGCGCCACGGGCGGGAACGCCGACTTGAACGCCGCTCGCGGCTTGCGGAACGGCGGCGGCATGGCCATTTGAGCGCCTACGTAGCGTGATGAGATGCACATGGTAAGGAAGGTAGACGTACGATCTGGCGAGGGTGCATCAAGCGCCAAGACGTCCTGCATCTCTTGGAGCGTGTCCATCGAGACGCTCAGAGGCGCCGGCGAGATGCGCAGCGAGATCGTCTCCATGTTGACCGTCGTCTTGGCGCGACTCACGTGGATGAAGCGGTCGTCGCCCTTGCCTTTGCTCTTGGAGAAGAGCCCGTACTTCTTCGCGACCGTGTGGATGTACCGACGCTCCGTGTTGTCGAGCGAGCTCGGAAACACGACGTCTAGTCGCCTGCATGAGGAGGCGCCATGGGCGAGAGGTCGACGTACGCGGAATTGACGGGTCGTTCATGAGCTCCTTCAGCTGCGTGGCAATGTCCATGCAAAACTCTTCCGAGAGCGCGATCGGCGGCCCGCGCCTACACATGCACGCAGCTTGAGCGCATGGATCGCTGGCACGACGCTACCCGCCACGGCCACCACCGCGCCCACGGCCACCACCTCGTCCTCGTCCAGCGCTGCCGTCCGACCCGCGGCCACCGCGTCCACGGCCTTGTCCGCGCTCCATCGATTCACAATCAAACCGAGTTTCTAATCCATGGTCGCGCCGACGATAACCGGTTGTACGTTTCCTTATCGGTTGATCACAGCAAACCGGTTCGGGGGGCCAACACAGGCATGCATCATTTGCTGCATCGTCGTGGAGTAATAGCATGTACGACAGCAAGCACCGAGCTGCCAGATGCAGCTCTAGCAGCGTACAGCCTGTGTGGACGAGGTAGTGACAGTGGTGCAGAGCGTAGACGTCAACGATAAGAAAGAGACTACGATTTTGGGGATTCGGATTCGGATTCGCTGCTCGAGCCATAGCCGACGAGCGCTGGCTGGGTCGTCTTGGTCTTCTTGGCGCGCGGCGCTGCTTTCGGCGCCGCCACGCGCTTGGTCGTCTTCTTCTTCTTCTTGGGCACGATGACGATCGGCGCCGTTGTGGGGAGCACAGGTTTCTCGACGAGGTCTGGGACCTCCTGGAGCCGCGGTTTCGCGCCTTCTTTCCTCTGGAACTCGTAGAACGATCGGACCGCGTCCTTCTCCAGAGCTCGCTCGCGCTCCTCCTTCTCGCGGCCGGCCTGCGCCTGCTCGACGAGGTACAGCCGGTCCGACGGGTCCAAGAAGCCACGCCCATCGTACGGCGCGCCGTCCGTCATCATGGCGCCGCTGTCCATTGCGGCGACCTGGTCCATGAGCTGGCGCCCGGCCTCCGTCGTCACGTCGGGCACAGAGCCCTGCATGACATGGTACTCCGTCCGCGGAGCGTTCATCGTCGCTTCCACTGCTAGTATCCGGACACTCGTGGAATTCCGGATAAGATAAGGTACAGTTTAGCGTAAATCCTGCGAATCCTCTAGATTGGTCCTCGGAATTCTTGGTGCCAATCCCTCGCCATTTTCTCAACGCGTCCATCATAAGGCTTGCCGAGAGCAGTACCCACTCCAAGTTGGTGCCATGTTCATGCCATGATTGACGCCAGAGTGCTTCTTGCTCTCGATCTCCTTCATTCAGCCCGACAACGACCACGTTCTTGGCAGGGACCATTTCCGGATAAGTTTTGCTAACTCTTGATGGGAGCCGTTAATTCCTGATGCAGTGGTGCAATTCGTGATTGTCGATTTCACCTTCACACATTGGTTGAAATTTAAGCGTTCAACCAATCACATGCGTTAAATCCTGCTGGCTGCCAATCGCAGTATCCGCTCGATTTAGCTGTCTCGGATCGGAAGAGAGACGACGGGGTCATGTTGAGAGTTGCCGTAGCATGAACCATGTGCTCGGGTCGCGGGATCTGCTCCTCGTCATAGCGGCCTACCAGCGAGGCTTCGACCACGAGACGCTCGTGCTGCGCCGGCTCCTCCGCGACGTCCGGCTGCACGACCTCATCCAGCTCCAGCAGAAGAACGCGCCGCAGTACCGAAGCGCCTGCGCCGCGGCCTTTGGCCCGTTCCATGACCGGCTCCGGCCGCGCGGCTTCGTGTACGACTGGGGTCGCCTCCAGCTGCGGTACCACGTCCAGTACTACGGCCTCGTGTACGGCCACCTCGGCATCGTGCAGTCCATGACGCCGTTCGACTGCAAGGTGCTTGCCTACACGCAGTGGATCGTCGCCGCCTTCTTTGGCCACGTACACGTGCTCGCCTTCCTCTACGAGCACGACCGCGCGAGCTACGACACGCGGGCGATGCGCGTCGCGTCCTCGAACGGCCACCTCGACGTCGTCCGCTTCCTGCACGAGCGCGGGTTCCCGACCGACCGCCTCATGCACCTCGCGTGCGTCGGCGGCCACCTGGCGCTCGCCCAGTACGCCCGCGACATGAAGCTCGACTACGGCATCGGCACGGCGACCATCAACTTTACGGCCAGCAACGGCCACGTCGAGACGCTCCGCTTCCTCCACGAGCACGGCTACGAAGGCTTCTCGCCGTGCGCGATGGACGCCGCGGCGCGCCATGGCCACGTCGCGGTGGTGCGGTTTCTGCACGAAGCGCGCAACGAAGGCTGCTCCGAGAAGGCGCTCATGGACGCGGCGCAGCACGGCCACGTGCAAGTCGTGCGTTTTCTCGAGGCGCATTACGCCGCCTTGGACGTCGCGGGTGCGGCGCGGGTCGCTGCGTACATGGGGCACTTGGACGTCGTCGGGGTGCTTTTGAAGCGGCGGCGGCGGGAGATCGAGCTCGGAGACCTCGAAAAGGCGGCGCGGCAAGGCAAGATCGCAGCCTTCTCGGACCAGCGGAAGCGCGCGTGCCAGACAATCATCGAGTACGTCGCCGGCGGCCACCGCGCCAAGAAGCGCAGCGAGAGCGCAGATTCGTGTCGCATCCAGTAGCGTAGTCAAAGCAAATGTGAGTGTAATTGTTCGGCGGTCGGCCTGTCTAACGCGTCGTGCGTTGAGCCGTTGCAGGTTCGAAGGTCGGGATTAGCGATCCGCGACTGAGGCACTTGCCGATTCCATGGCTGCCGAGGTAACACGTCGGCCACTGCCATGCTTGCCGTAAGAAAATCGCTAGAATATGCCTCCTTGCATTGCGAGCCTGCTCCACAACCTGCGACCGTCGTCCGACTGGACGATCCGCGTGCAGGTAATTCTTCCAACGCAGTCCGCGTGCATGCGACAAGCATGGCGTAGGCGCTGCGAACGATCGCCGAGTGGGCGACGTGGGAGCGGAGCCAGAGCTCCCACTGCTTTCTCAACGGCGTGCACGAGCTTCGAGATGCGATTGCCCACCACGTGGGCGACTTGCGCTCCGCCGTCGTCAAGGAGGCCTGTGCGACCATCGCTGTGCTCGCGTCGACGATGAAGGAGGCTGCGTTCCAGGCCCACGTCGACATCTTTCTCTCGAGTCTCCTCAAGGCTGTCGTCGCTTCCATCGAGGTACTTTTGCCTGGAAATATCCCCTTGTAAGAAAACGGCGTAGGTGGTGGCGCAAGCGGCCGACGACTGCATCCGGACCATGCTCCAGAGCACACGCACGGGCCACTACTCGGTCCTGCCCAGGTACACTAATCTTTCCTTGCAAGTCTTGGTGGCGAATTCAAGGCGCGTAGGTTGACCGAGGCCGCGGCGTCCAAGAGCCCCACCCTGCGCCGCGTCTGCATCGAGTACTTTGACGTGATCACCGTGACGTGGAATGCCAAGTTTCTGCTACGGTGCTCAACCTCCTACAATGGCTGAGCACTCAGCGCTGAAGTAGACACAATGTACCCGACTGCATGGCCAAGCACCTCTTGCTCGGTCTCTGCGACGCCAACGCTGCAGTGCGCGCCTCCAGTCGCAAGACGTTCTGGACATTCCAAGCTCGGTTTCCGGTACGGTCAACCCCCCTCTCTGGCCAAAAGTGACGGTTTGGTGCGCAGGGCAAGGCCAAGCTGGTCTGGGAGAAGCTCGAAGCCGCGACGAAGAGTGCGCTTCTGCAAGGCGGCTCCGTCGCTGTCTTTGACGACAAGAGCGTCGTCCACTCTCCCCACGAAAGCGACGTGAGCAGTCAGACCAGCTACGGCTTGAGTGCTGTCTTTGCCCGTTTGTACCAACCGCACTACTTCCAAGACCGCGCGCTGCGCCTCGCCAAGCTTAAAGAGGAGCAGGACCTGCGACTATGCACCTTTACCCCCGTGAAGAGGCGTCTCCAGCGCAGCAAGAGCAGCAAGGGAAAAGCCCTCAGCGTCACATTGCCGTCGCCGCCGCCGTACGCAGTAGTAGTCTCCAAGCGCCACGCCTCGACGGTCGCCTGCAGCTAATCAAAACGTGTGTTTCCATGACGTGGCAGTGCATGCAAGCAATCCTTGATGCGCTGGACCCAGGAAGCCAGTCTGCGACTAGGCAATGCAGGAACCAATCAAAGTTGCGCAAGCCATGGGTTTTGGCCAATCACATCAGAGACGAAGATGACACGTCCTTGCAAGACCGCCCGTGCGACGCCCGACGGGCTCCTCCAGCCCGGTCTCATCGAGGCGATTGCGCGCTTCGTGCCGTCGGCCGACGACTTTGGCAACTTTCTTGGCGCATTTCCAGAGGAGCTCTGGACGCCGGCGCTGACCGCGCTCATGGCTCTCTGCGAGTCCCGCCACGAAGAGCTTCGGGTATACTGGCCGAGCATCGAGCTCGACGACACGGACCTACCGCCCGAGCTGCTGGACCTGCTGCGCAGCGTTGCATCGCTGCGTCTACCTCTTCACATTATCGGTACCGTGCGTTGTCTGCAGGGACTCCCCGCGCTCGTCGCAGCCGCTGGTCCACTCATCACCACCCTCATGGTCGAGTTCGAGGCCGAAATGCTGAGCACCGGCGACGGCCAAGCGATTGCCGACCTCATATTGCAGTGCTCATCGCTGCGCACGCTCGACGTCTCGGTCATGTCGGACGTTCAGAACGACAACGAGGTCTCCGAACTCCCGGCGCTGCTGCAAGCGATCCCGCACCCGGCCGTGCGCAAGCTGGCCCTGCACTTGCATCAAGCGCGTGCCGTGCCTCAAGCTGGACGCCTCGTCGCGCAGTGGCTGCGCACAGTGCCGGGCGAAGAGCTCGTCTTTTCTCGCGCGCCGGGCATGGACTTGGACGATGTGCCGTCGCTCTGCGACGCGTTCCAAGCCAACTCGACGCTCACCAAGATCGCAGTGCATGACGTGCCTGGCCTCGATGGCTTCCACGGTCGCCGACTTCCGCGCACGTTGCGCGACTTTTCGTGGAACGTTTTTAAGAGTCGGCTCGACGACCCGCCCGCGCCGACGGACGCCATTCTGGACGACCTCGCACATGCCCTCGAGCACACCAAGCTCGAAAAGCTCGGCTGCAACTACATTGGGAACCTCCGCTGGCGTCTGCCTGCGTGGACGCTCGTCGATCACGTGCGCTCGATCGACTGCTTTATCCTCGACGAAGCCCACATGGCGGAGCTCTGCGTCGTCCTCCCAACGCTCCCGGCGCTCGCCTCCATCTCGGTGCGGACGACTGTGCCGAGCACAGCGATGCTCACGCTCCTTTGCCGGACTCTGACGCGCTGCCACGTCACGAAGCTGGACATCTCGTGCCCTTCGTTTGACCGCGAAGCCCTCAAGGTCGTGCTGGCTGCGGTGCCCGATCTCCCCACGCTGCAGTCGGTCCACGCGGCTTCGGATCTCTGGACCAACCTCGATCTGTTCTACTGCTGCAGAGAGCTCGTTGCTGCGGGGCGCCACCTCAAGGAGCTGACACTCGACGAAAACGTCACGTACGGACCTGACGAGGACACAACCAACTACGATGCCGTGCTCCGGATGCTCTCGCTTGTCGCGAACCCGCCTTTTGTCGTCCGCAACCTGCCCGAGCATATTGAAGGCGACGTTGCCGAGGCGCTCTCGCAGTCGAAGGATTCGCCTGGTCGCTGCACCCTCTGCTTGCGACTTGCGTCGTAGAAGTGCACTTCATTCTCCTGTCAGCAATGAACCACATGTAGCATCTTGATGGTTGTTGTGCAGGCGCTCGTCGATGAGGACGTCTCGCGTGGGCTCGGACTTGTCTCTTTCTGGAATCGCATCTGTCCAAAGCGCTATGTAGCGCAGAGCAGACACTACTCGGAAGGCCGCCTTATTGACGTTGCAATAAGCACGTGTAGCACAATGGCGTGTTTCCTGCGTTGATGTCGCAGCGCCACGTCATGAGCGCGTTTGAAACTACCAGAGTTTAAAACACTCACGCGATGGTTGAAAACACCTTATCCGGATACCATGCGGAATATGCCATTGTATCCGGATTCCAACTGGCATGGACTTGGACGCCAGCGACATCGTTGACGCCAGAGACAGCTTCGACGAGGCTAGCGATACCTGGGACAGTAGCGACGAGTCGGAGGATATTGAGCCGGAGGAGGCCTACAACGACGCCTTGGTCTACATCAAGCACTTCAGCCATGTGTACCACAACTCGGTCACTTCATGCCGGTATGACGATTGGTTGCAGCTGCGCGTCGACGGCGTCGATGGTCTCCTCTCGTGGCCGCTGCCAGAGCACCGAGTGCGACAACTGGCGGCGCTGGCTGGCGACACGAACGCCATTCCCGCCGACAAGCTTTACATCCGCAACGATGCGTCGTGGTCCACCTATCTACTCCAAAACTTCCTCGACGTCGTCCAGCGCAACGTCTTGGACCCGGCACCACAAGGGCAGAAGATGCGCGTTCTTCTCTCGCACCTCGTGGTTGACAGCGTCGGGTCGGCGGCAGCACTCCAGGCGACGGGCTCGGGCAACTCGTTTGGCTCGCTCCTCATCGAGCTGCCGTCACCGTACGAAGGCGGCGACCTGACGTATCCGCACCGTTCCGGCCCGGAGTGCCTGAAGGCCGTGGCACGAAACGCGACGCGCATCACAACAACGCTCTTCGGCACAGAGCTCTCGTCAGCGCCCATCACGAGCGGCACACGCATCGCCCTCGTCTACAGCCTCGTGGCCGACGGGCCCGTGACTCGGCCGACCCAAGACGCGGTGATCACGGAGCTCACGCTGCTCGCAGAAACCTCGCCACTCGAGTACGTTGCGTATATGCAGGCCGAGACGGAGGACGACGAGCTCTCGTTCGCGGCGCTCAACTCGACCGACACGACGCGTGTGGAGGTGCTTCTGGCCACCAGCGCCTTTGACATCGCACTCGTCACCTTTCACAAGCCACGTACGATGGCCGAGGCCGACGAGGTCGATGGCGATCCATATGTGAACAGCGTCGAGCGCTTTCTTCTGCACCCGGCGTGTAGGATGCCCGCTGATGTCGCAAATGGCCTCTACGGCCTGAGCGAGGACGCCTTTCTCACCCGGTATCCCTTTTACATCATCGACCACTTGAAATGCCCAGCGAGAGCGGTGTTCATGTGGCCCAAGCGCTGTCGTGTGTCCCTCCTTGGCCTCCGAGGGTGCTGCCGCTTCTCCAAGCCGCTGTGGACGATCCGACAACCGCCGACTTGATCGGCTTCTCGACCGCACGTGACTTGGCGGTGCACATCATCCCGCTCTTCATGATGAATCGACGAGAGTTTCACTCTGTGCTGCCGAAGGCGACGTCTGCCGCTGGCTACGCCACTACCTTTGGCCGGCTTTTGCTCCAGATCAACGACATGGATCTCGTCACACGCTTTCTCGGTGACGCGATCATCGTCACGGATGTGACAGCGATCAACGACGCGGCTTCATGTGTCCAGGCGTGCTTGCTCCAGTGCGGCTGGCCCGAACTGCAAGAGACCTTTACTGGCCTTCTCGCGCGCTGGTACGTTCCAGACGCCATGCTACTGCTGTCGAGCCTCGCTGGTATTGCGCTCGATCCGGTCTGCCCAGCGCTCGCCCAGCCGTTCGTGTGCGAGTTTCTCAAGCCGGGCTGGCACTCGGTTCGGCCACGAGCAATGCGATACCGACCTCTCGACACCGCGGGCTTCATGGCCGACTGCATCCTCCTCGACTGGTACGTGGACGAGCACGCGCCGAATCTGCCCCGCGGCAACTGGCTCAGCGCGCACTTGCCGCCGGCCATGGTTGGGGCCGTCGACGCGTTTTTCTACCCGCGCCGCCCAGGCGCATCGACGCTGCTTGCGTCGACAGAGCTCTGTTCGGCGCAAGATTTGCTGGTCCACTTGCCCAGTGTACTCGCCCGCGTCCGTCGCAGCCAGCCGTCCGTGCAGCTCCAGGTGTACGTCGACGCGGTCGTCGCCGCCGTCGACTCCATCAGCGGCCGTGTGACGCTCTTGCATCGCAACGCGCGACCGGACGCCTTTGCGACTCTCTTGCACCTGCTGGACACCAACGGACTCGTGACGGCCACGCGCCTTGAGAGCCTCTGGCGGCTCTGGGGCTTCGCAGCCCTCGCAGGTACCTCGCACCTATTTCTGGTGCTGAACGCTGCACCGTCGCCGCAGCTACGGTCGCTTTTGTCGCCCAAGATCATGGACGCCGTGACGACGCTCGAAGAGAAATCGTTTGACTTTGCCGTCGACAACCCGCACCACGAGTCTTTTGGACGACCAAGCGTGGCGGCGCTCGAAGCGCTGGCCGTCGTGTCGCCCGCATCGATCTCGACGTTTGCAGCCGCGTGGGCGGCGCAGCTGCCGCCGCATGACGCAGAGGAGCGGGATGTCGCCTTGGCACGGTACCGCTACTTTCTCTTTCTATTTCTGCAGACGCTCTACGACGTTGCGCCGCACGAGAAGGCTCTTGTCACGTGCTTGGCGACGCAGTTCTTAGCGCTGCTCGGAGACGTCCGTGACGCGACGCCGCTGCCCGCGATGACCGATTACGTCATTCGCGACATCGCTGTCGACCCGACGCACTGCGCCGATCGCAAGATTTTCCGGGAATTCCTTAACGATGGCGCGATGCGTCGTCGCGTGGGTCACATCGCGGCGCTCTGCGACGTCGTTCGCGGTACTCTGCACGCGCACCCGACGCGGCTCCGCGCTATCAAGTGCGAGGGCTCCGAGTCGGACGACGAGGACTCGATCGAGAAGGAAGAGCAGCCCGGGTGTGTCTCTCGCTGCGACTTTACCGATACACGACTCAGCAAAACGAGTTGGCCGAAGACATCCGTATGGTGGCTGCCGTCGACGCCATCCTCGCCAACGTACGAGGCAAGCGCCGGGACAAGAGTGCCATTTCGGATGAGCGACGTCCCAAGCTCCAACGGTGCAGCGACGACCATCACGACGGCTAGGTGCAGTGGACTTTAGAAAACTTTCGATGTTTTGTCATGTGCACTAGTGTTGGCATGTCGTTGAAACGATATATTGTATATGGTGTCTCTATGTAGTACGCGTAGGTAGAATGGCAATATAAAATCAGACGCTCGTCTTGACTTCCAAGCCGCGCGCGACGCCCTTCTCTTCGTCTTGCTGGCTCGCAAACGCATTGAAGATCTGCTCGAGCGACGTCTGGCACACCGAGTACTCTTTGAGCGCGACCGCGACCTTGTGCGCCTCCATCTTGGCAAAGACGTCCGAGAGCTTGAGCTTGGCGTCGACGCTGTCGTGGAGTTTGAAGCGGCAGTGCTCGTTCTGGCGCTCGAGGAGCTCGGCGCGCGCAAACGTCGACCGGAGAAAGCTCTCAAAGGCCACAAACTGGTTCTCGCCGACCCACCACGCGCAAAAGAGGGAGAGCGACACCGTGCTGTCGCGCTCGAGGACCGCGTCCAGCGCATACCCTGTGG
>NW_012156416.1:452955-453496 GCF_000151545.1 Saprolegnia parasitica CBS 223.65
CGTCGAGCACGCGCTTGGCCTCGGCAGCCACGTCTTCGTCGTCGACGTGATCGTCCTTGGCGTCGAGCTGCGGGTCGCGCGAGAAGATGGCCTTGACCCGCGGAAAGCTCAAGAGCACATCAATGCCCAGGGCAAGGCCAAAGAAGACGACCGATTCGATCGCCAAGTAGGCAATCTCGGTGCCCGCAACGTCCCAGTCGTAAGCGCTGACGACGGTCTTGGAGTTGGTGATGGAGCCGACAAGCGACTTGAGACTCATCGTGAGCAGCCCGTTGCCGAGGTTGAAGAGCGGCGAGAGCCGCCAGATGTACTTGAGGTAGACGTTGGCGTCCTTCGCCGACTCGGAGATGACGTCGAGGACGAACGACACGATCATGAGGATGAGGCCGAGCACCATGTTGATGATGAGCGTGTAAAACTGCGCCGCCGCCGCTTCCTTGAAGCAGTACGACATGCAGTACGTGAACGGCGCGATTGCAAAGCCAAAGAAGAAGAAGAGCAGAAAGACAGCTTGCGGCGTGTTGGACGCACACGCCGCACA
>NW_012156416.1:453596-455179 GCF_000151545.1 Saprolegnia parasitica CBS 223.65
GGATCAATATGAGCGCGGCCGCAAATGGAATGACGTAAACAAGCAGGTCAAAGCAGTAGTTGGAGAGCCAGAAGGCCGGTAGACTCACGCCCGAGACGAGCTGCTGGTGCTTGGAGTTGCACTCGTTTTGCTTTTCTTTCACGAGGAACGTGACGATGGACGCGGGAAAGAACGTCATCGCGATCACGATGAAGAGGCACGCCGTGAACGACAGAAATGAGCTGAAGAGCGCTTTTGTCTGCGCCGTGATCGGAAACGGGTAGACGTTCACCTACATCATCGCGATTAGAGAAAAAGTACAGAGACAACGGGGTGCGAACCGTCACGGAGATGTCATTGCGCCCGTTGACGTAGCGCACAAGGGCTTCGTCGATCGCGGCGTGGTAGACGGGTGCGGCGTGGATCGACGTCGTGTTGACAAGGAGCGAGTAGCTCAGCATGTTGCTCGTGCTGTTGCCGTGCAGGACGTAGCCACCGTACTGACCGCCGATCTTCGTCGTGTACCCGCGCGTGTAGAGGTGCTCGGCCGTGCGCACACACGTCTCGACGGCCGGGCCAAAGAGCAGTGCGGCCTGCGGCAGCGTCGGTCCGTACGAGAAGTTGAACACGGTCACCGAGCTTTCGGGCACCATGAAGTCGCTCGTGGTCATGGCCGTGGGCACACCGCGCGTCGCGGCCTTGGCCCAGTCGGTGCACATGCTGCCGACGTCGCTGTTGCAAATGTAGGGCAGCGGGGTTTGAGCGCCAAGCGCGTAGCCCACCTCGGTTGTGGCTGGATCGAGACGGAGTCGCGGGTCGTTCTCGAGGAGCGAGCTCGAGTAGAGCAAGCCAAAACCGATGAGGATGAGGAGACACGGGAGCAGCGTGCTGAAGATCATGACGCGCTTGTCCCGCTTCGCGACGCGGAACCGTTTTTGGAGCAGCGCGAAGAAATGCTTGACAAACATGGCCCAGCGCGAGAGCGAGTGCTTCTGGATCGAGTAGCTGCTCGTCTTGGTGGTCGGCTTCTCCTTGGAGAGCGTGTGCTGGCCGTCGTCGTCGCCCATTTCGGCAACTTTGATGAACACCTCTTCGAGCGTCGTGACCGAAATGCCAAACGACGCGACGCGCAGCGACGACCGCGTCTCGTGCGACTCGAGCGCGCGAAACATTTCTGGAAAGACCGGCGAGCTGTCCATGGGCAGCTGGAACCCGATTTCGGACCCGACGTTGGAGAGGAGCTTCGCGGTGGGCACATGTTCTTGGATGAACGCCGTGAGCGCATGGCTCATGTCCTCGTCGCTA
Organism: Saprolegnia parasitica CBS 223.65; assembly: GCF_000151545.1. Lineage (NCBI taxonomy): Eukaryota > Oomycota > Saprolegniomycetes > Saprolegniales > Saprolegniaceae > Saprolegnia > Saprolegnia parasitica. The sequence continues at coordinate 454,881 of NW_012156416.1, forward strand.
CGCCGCGAACGAGTGAGTCGTGATTAGCACGAAATGATTGGGAGAACGCACCCATGCACCATGGGCTCCTTGACGATCGTGAGGTTGTAGCCCGCACCGAACCGGTTCTTGAGAAAGAGCGACGACCCGCAGCACTTGACTTGACCTTCGGCCATGATCGCGATGCGGTCGCCGAGGATGTCGGCTTCGTCCATAAAGTGCGTCGTGAGCACAATCACTCGGTTGATGCGGTTGTTGAGGATGAGTTCCCTAAGCATTGTGTGTTGGTCCTCACAATTGTTTTTGATACGATTGGATAC
>NW_012156416.1:455527-457289 GCF_000151545.1 Saprolegnia parasitica CBS 223.65
TCGCCCATTTGCGTCGTGAGGCGGTTGCCGTTGAAGAACGCGTCGCCCTCGGTCGTCGGGATCATGCCCGTCAGGATCGAGATGAGCGTCGTCTACAAAAACAGTTGTCTTCCTTTGTTCCGAGAGACGATATTGTCCAACCTTGCCGGCGCCGTTGTGCCCCAGAAGGCACGTGATTTGGTCCTTGTACATGACGAGGTCGACGCCGTTGACTGCAATCTTCTTGCCGCCGGGCACTGAAAACTCCTTGTGAATGCCTTGGATCACGAGCGCTTCGCCGTTCGACTCTTGTTTCTACCATTCCTCTCTTGATAAGTTGATACATTCGACACGAAACCAGTACCTCGAGCTCGGTGCCGACGGTCTCAATGTTGTCGTTCTTGACGGACGGGTCGGCCACTCTCATTTCGCCGACTCTGGCGAGGCCACGCGCACGGTCCGTGCCGTACCAGTAGCTCGGCGAGAACGGAAAGTACCATTTCTGGGGCGTGCCATAGTCCTTCGGGACGACTTGCTCGAGGTACATGGCCAACAGCGCATACAAGACGAAGTCCATGACGAGCATGCCAAGGCCGCCTTGGAAGCGGTAGTTGGAGTAGACCGTGTTGACGGTGCTTTGCGTGATGCCGACCGAGACGCCTTCGGACGCCGCGAGCGTCTACGCACGAGATCTGAGTTCCTGTCGTTTAGTATCCAGGACTTACCTGCACGCAGAGTGCGAGGGCGACGGGCGAGAGAAGCGACGCCAACATCTTGCCGCTTTCGTCGGCGTTCGTCAAGCCCGCCGAGACAAAGTACATGACAAAGAAGAGCGAGACGCCGACGAGGGACCCGGTTCGCGCGTTGGAGAAGAAGGTCGAGACGAGGAAGCCGTAGGCCCAGATGTCATCGAGAAGAGGAAGAAGAAGATCCAGAGGAGACCGCCGTTGGTGTTGGGAAAGAGCATCGTCGCCGCGAGCGTCTGGAGGATGGACGCGACGAGGAAGATGACGAGGTACGTGATGAACCACGAAAACACGATCGACGACTCGCTCACGCCCAGAATCTTCATGAGCTCGCGCGCTTTGGTTCCTTTTCTTGGATGAGGACCACGAGCACCTAAGTATCATATCCCGGTTCAAGTCTCACGTTGCAGTTGGGATGACTACCTTGGAAACCGCGTAGAGGTAGGCCAGGATAAAGACGAGTGGAAGACGTTGCCGACCAAGTCGTAGAAGGGCGCGGAAATGTAGCTCGGAACTGGAAACGGGTACGTCGTGTCGGCCAAGAAGGCTTGCGGCGCTTGCAGAAGCGGCACCGCGAGCTGCCCCATCGCGCTGAGCGGAATCTGCTCGGCAAACGCCGTGACGTTCGGGGACCCCAGCTGCGGCTGGATCGTCGCGTCCGAGATCATGTTGGTCATCGCACCGAGCACGGCCGCGTCGGAGAAGAGCTGATTGCCGAGCGCGGGGGCTTGCGAGTGCTGCGCCGACGACTTGGGCGAGCAGGCGCCGACAGTGCCGTTCGCATAGGACGGCGCACACGCCAAGAACTTGGTCACGAGCGTTTGCAGCGTCGCAAAGCCAGCTTTGGTGTATGACGTGTACCACGTGCGATCAATGTCCTTCTGCAGCGGGTCCACAGCCGGGTACGCTTGGTGGTTGGTGTGCGGCACGACGCCCGCTGACCCACCCCGGCCTTGCGTCGAGTTCATGCGCAGCGTGTACTCGACCGACCCGACACTGCCGGGCGCCGGCACCGAATCAAACACAATCGCCGCGTA
>NW_012156416.1:457389-461535 GCF_000151545.1 Saprolegnia parasitica CBS 223.65
CACCGAGACATCCAGATTAGAGACCGGAAATGTACGACTGGAGCGCGTCCGCCGTGTCGAAATACATGACCGAGTCGGCAAACGACGGCACTGCGAGCGCATCGGCAAAGCCCGGAAGAGTGCGGTTCATGAGCGCGACGCGGGGGTACCACTGCGCCATGAGCCCGCCAAAGTACTTGGTCGTGTACTCATTTTTCGGCGCGATCGCAATCTTGCGAGGAATCAAGCCCGCTGCGCTCAGTCGTTAGCAATAGGTTGATATGCAATAGTATGTGGTGCGTACCCGGACAGCTGGTGGGCACGGCATACGGCGACGTCGGGTCGACGTTGACGTAGCCCATGTAGGTGAACTGAACCTTGCACGACGCCGGCGACGCGCTGCGATCGTCCGCGCCCAGCGTATCAAAGGCCATGGACGAGAGTCTATATACAAACCATTGGTGAGAGGCTTGCAGTACATGGAGGCCACGTACCCGAGGAGAAGCCCGGACATGGACGGCTCGGACGCGATAAAGACACCGGCCGGACTGGGCGCGGCGCCAAACGACGACGAGGCGCTGGGGTTGACCGTGGTCACGGGGACAGCGGTCGTGCTCAGCGGCCACCCACTTGGGATCGTCTCGTTGTCCGTGAGCGTCTTGAAGTAGGCGAAGAGGAGCACGAAGAGCGTCGGGACCGCAATCTCGATGAGCGTCGTGATCCAATGACGCTGCTTGATGATGCGGTTCTTCCAGAGCAGCGTCGAGATGTGCTGCATCATGCCGCGCTTCTTCTGCATGGCGCTGGTTCGGACTTTTGAAGAGTTTGTTTTCGGCGGGTGTACTTGCGAGCGTCAAACTGCAAGTGAGCGTCGGGGACCGGCACCTGAGCTTAAATTAAGACGTGCGACACAGAGTTGGATTGCTGGCTGCCATGGGATGCCACCGAATACGCGATACATTGATTCTATTTGTGACCGACAGCATTGGATTGGGCGGCGTGGGGCCGTTGGTAGGATTGCTGTCGTCGGCTCAAGTCGAAATCACACTTGACATTGCTTATCGACGGCGCGTCGACTTTCTCCAATAAGAACGACAGTCAGACGGCGCCCATTCCTTTGCGAGAACCGCGCACTGCGCAAGCGGTGGCTTGTCTTGCTCTTCTGTAGCCGCCTGGGGGCACTTGCGGCCACGAGTGCGGGCCATGACGACAAGCTTCGTAGAGTTCGTCCAGGCGTCGCGATCGGCGGCACAGCTCCGCAGTGTATTGACGTCCGCGACAGACGCCAACGACCGATACGGCGTGAGGGGCTGGAGGTTGTGGAGCAGGACAATCGGCAATGTAAGCTTGTTGCTGCCAAAAAGAGCAAGGCGCCTCGGACGAGGAAGAAACGGGCAGCGGCATCGTTTTTGGTCGACTCGGTCGCTCGTCATGCGGTGCTTGTAGGGCCTGCGCCATGTCTACAGAGACGTCGTCTGAGCGCCTTCATGTAGACTAGCATAGGTAGAGACGTACGCTCTGGCAAAAGCCTCGAGCCGCCTGCACAGAAGATTGACCATGATACCGGTCTTGATCGAGGGCTCGCATTGCCGCTGGCCTTGGAGTGAAAGATCAAGCGCGAGGCCAACCAGTGCTGGAAAATATGAGCCTGCGAGCGCTTGCACCAGCGGCCAATAGCACGAGGCTACCAATGTACAACGCGTTCATAGGCCTTCTCGTCGAGGAGCTCTGGAGCGTCGCAGCGTGCACGTGGTTGACGGCGCCGTGCTAGTGGCCGTGAGCGGTAGGCTGAACGAGGAGGTTGACGAGAAGGCGCGGACCATCGATGCGCTCAGCGGTAGCGGCCAAGACGTGAGGCGCAGGGTCGCAGCATGGCCGGCGGCGACCGGACGGATTGCAAATCGGTCGCTTAGCGGCCATGCGACAAACCATCTGGCTCCGTATCCGGACAATTGACCAGAACCGCGACGACGTCGGCCCTGTGCGCGCGTCATCTCGCGGCATGGCTCTCAACTGGAGCACATCACGCAGATTTGATGCTGCTTGCGCACGGCACGGAGACTGCTGGCGACCATACGAACCTCTCACCCGCTGCGAATCTTTCGCCCAACGACCCGCTTTCTGCTCCAATTATTATAGCAAGCGATCGAGACAGCTCGCTCTTAACGCTAACGTAGGCTGCACCGTCTTCACAGTGCACAGCAATGTCTGGCAAAGGTTTCGTGTGGAATAGCCGCACTGGTTTGCCTCGTCTGAACCGACCCGAAAGTATCAAGAGTGCTACATTTCAATCGCACCACAAACAAGGTTTAGAGTCGCTTGCTATTCATCTGATACTCAGTTTTTGGTTATAGTGCTCGAGTTCAATGGAAATTGTGTTGTCTATACGTGTTTTTGGGAACAAATTTGCTATTGACGACGATAAGGCCTAAATTGAAAGTTCGGTACTCACAGTGATCCAAGTACATGACAGTATATCAGGTTGATATTTTTTAAATAGTGTGGGTACAACCACTACGATCGACGCCACACAGACGCGTTAACGCGAGGCTGCACCAGTTCCTGTCGTTCTATAGCATCCTGGTATCATGGAGATGAAGGTTTAGACGCTGAACGCAGCGCATGCATGCGAATTCCAACGTTGATTTTATGAGGTGGGCAAATAAACGCCCAGATGCACAACGTGTTTTCGCGCAGTTCGAAAACTCGAACGACTCCGACGCGGGCAGCCACAGTTGGCTATGTATATGGACTGACCCAGCGACTTGCGTTTGGGACGTGGTAGGCGCTTGGGCTCTCACAGCAAAGTCGTACTGCCGAGCGTCGTTTTTCGCCGACTTGTGCATAGAAATTCGAGTAAAAATGTTGAATTTTCGCAAACTCCGAGAGCGCTATCTCTCTTATATGGTATCAGAGAGCATGTTACAATGACGATGGTGGTTCTAAAGTCCGCTACGGCGCCGCTAGCACTATAATATACTATTTAAATACATACACTATACCGGTAAATATTGGCTTCAAATAGTATGCTCACTATATTGTCAAGAACTCTCGCTGCAGAGCTCGAACAGTGACGACATATAGCGTTTCGTACTCTCCAAAGTGCATTCTATCACCATGCCAAGTTTGAGAGCTTTCGTTTTCAATCATGAATTGTGCTCCAACTATCGCTTCATCGAGCGTTTGGCGTTCGAATGTAGCTATATTTGGTATTTATGGTAATACCAACAGTAAGGTTAGAGACGCTGTGGCTAGATCGGTGAGCCTCTCTCCATCACTAGCGACTTGTAGTGGGCCGTTGAAAATAATCCCAGCATTTTCCAACATTTTCTACATTTTGCCCATGCACCGCTACCGCAGGCGTGAGGCATGTCGATCCGAAATCGAAACTTTTGCAACCTTCTCAAATCGCTGTGATAGTCTCAGGGACGCTTTCTCTAGCCCGAGAGAGGCTGTATGCCGACGATCGTGGCTATCAAAGGCCTGCAAGTATTTGTTTTGAAAATCGCCAACAATTGCTGCTTTATTCAAACATAATCCATCTCGATATTCAACGCGAGCCAATACGTGGCGCTTTGAGCCTTTATAATTCTAGACAGACGTGTCCTTGGCCACTGAAATGATCCCAGCGTTGTGGCTCCGTGCATAGAGCGTGGTTTCGAAAATGCCATTTTATTCCAATCAATTCATTGCAAAATCACCCAGTGCCCAGGGATGCCGCAATTCATCAATTCATTGCAAAATGACACGGTGCGATGCTGGCGTGCGCAAGTGGACAACCCAAAATATGTGATAGTAGGTTGTTTTATATATCTACATGTAGTAGCTTTGCGTTAGCGCCGGAGGAGCGTCTCGAGTCGGCGCAGCTCGACGGCCTTGCGCTCGCCAGCTCGCGTCGGAGCTGCTTGGGGCGACTTGAGGAAGACGACGAGGACTTAGCTTTCTTTGTCTCCTTATGCTTCGTGTTCGTCGGTTTACCGGCAAAGTCGAGCGCGTCGGCTTCCTGCGTATCGTTCGCGGCAGCCATGAGCGCTTTGAGTCGGCCCACTACCGCAATCATGGTGTCGGCGTTCGCTGCACGTGGCGCCTCGGTGCGTCGTTGTCGACTTTACTCAGCTGGATTGCGAGGGCGGCTTGCGTCGACCTATCTGAAAGTGGACTGGACTC
>NW_012156416.1:462562-463319 GCF_000151545.1 Saprolegnia parasitica CBS 223.65
ATGATAGGATTCATGACTACTTAGCTCGGTGAACTGCGTCGAGTCAGTCCGCTCGACTACACTGACTGACTCGATCGGCTCGCTCGAGTAGACTAGATTAGCTTAGCGTGGCTTAGAGATAGAGATTAGGGCTAGTTAGCTCTAGTCTAGCTCTAGTCTACGCTAGCTCTAGCTCTAGTCTAGGGTTAGGTTAAGTTAAGCCGGTTAGATTTAGCGCCTCCAGCTGTAAGGTTTAAGGTCTACGGGTAAGGTTAGAGCTTAGGTCTAAGGCCTAAGGGGCTAGGAGAGGTCTAAGGTGTAGGAGCAGTTAGGAGTTAGAGCTAGGGGCTCTAAAGGTGTAGGGGTCTAAGGTCTAAGGTTTAAGGTCTAAGGTTTAAGGTCTAGGCCTTAAGAGGTTAGGAGTCACCAATAAAGAAGGTTGGGATTCAGGACTCTCGCGCCCCAAAGTTTTAAGGGTTTAAGGCTCTAAGGGTTTAAGGGTGTAAGGGTGTAAGGGTGTAAGGGTGTAAGGGGTGTAAGGGGTGTAAGGGGTGTAAGGGCGTCACCGTGTAAGGGTGTAAGGGTGTAAGGGTGTAAGGGTGTAAGGGAGGTTAGGAGGCCCCGAGGTTAGGAGGTTAGGAGGTTAGGAGGTTAGGAGGTTAGGAGGTTAGGAGTGTAAGGGTGTAAGGGTGTAAGGGTGTAAGGGTGTAAGGGAGGTTAGGAGGAGGTTAGGAGGAGGTTAGGAGTGTAAGGGTGTAAGGGGTTAGGAGTGTAAGGG
>NW_012156417.1:0-8618 GCF_000151545.1 Saprolegnia parasitica CBS 223.65
AATCCACGCTGCTCGTATCGGTTCGCTGCCACGTGCAGTCCCCGCTTTTGGACCCAGCGCAACATCGAGACGCGTCGTCAGCAAGAGCAGTCCACCGCACCCCACACGACGTACACTTTACTCCAGCATCAGCACACGAACCACGGCTGCTCGGCGCTGCGACGCGACTCTACTTACTATCAAACCAATACAACGTTTGAATCGGTCCAGTTTTGGTGTTGCAAGCTATACTTTGGACATTGATCCACTGTGCATATATCATGGTGTTTCTTGCGTAGTGCCTCACGAAGTCACCACTTCAGAAATAGGGTACGTCGCAAGAGCTGTGTCCGAGGTACCAGTACTGACATCACTTTTGTAGCCGCCAAAAGTCACAACCGAGCTTGGCGTACCCTTCGTCTCGTCACAAGGTGCGTTCGATCAGCTTTGCTGCAGCCTGGGCTCCTTTAAGACTCTAGTACGTGTGTGTTTCTCTGTTGTCCTTGAAACGTTTGTGTTGGTTAACATGCTACTCCATCGAGCTCCATGTTTCTGCATGCGGTATAGAGTATGTAGACTTGGACAAACTCCATGATTCATTACGACATAGCCTTGAAGTCTATGACTAACTTTCGCCCCCAGCGATCGGTTTCTATGCGAGCTTGCGCCGCCAGCTCTGGGAACACGCCTTGCGGGTAGCTCAGGACGTTCTTGACGGTCACTGTGACGTTCGGGGACGAGCCGACGGCGGTGAAAAGTGCGCGCGTTTCTTCGAGGTCCAGCGCTCGCTTGGTGACGGCCAACGACACCTCAAGGCGTTTCTGGTTGTCACGCTTTGCCGTCATTGCGTGGGCTACGAGCAAGAGCTCTTGCTTGCTCAGAGGAGCAAAACACAAACTGAGCACTTCCAGACCTCGGGCGAGCCATTCTGGCAAAGCGCGCGCGATCGACTCGATGCCACGTTCGTCCACGGACTTGGTCCACGTCTGGAAGTTGGTGAGGACTCGCGACGTGCTCAGCCACGCAACGACGCTAGGCATGTCGGAGGCGGGAATTTCGGAAATGACAGCGTAGTGCAGGTCGGGACAGCGGCCGGCAGCGAGATGCCGGGGATCCAGCTTGTCGTCCGGGACACTGAGGATGCGAAGAGCACGAAAGCGCGAGATGTCGACGCTCTGCGAGACGCGTAGGTTGACGACTCGAGCAGGGTCCAGCTTGTCCAGAAGCGATTGGACATTCGCCTCAGGGGCCGTGCTAGACGAGTGGAACGTCTTGATGCTATGTAGATCGCCGTCCAAGGCAGCCAGAGCCGCGTGAACGTCGTCGACACCATTGAGGATGAGAGTCCTCAGCGACGGCGATGCGAGGAGTGCGCGTGCGAGCGGCATGCAATCGTCTACCGGACCGGAGCTGTAGCGCGTCAATTCGAAGCTGAGCGAGCGCAACGGAAACGCTGGTCGCGTGAGCGCCGACATCCAGAGCGCTGCGTTCGCTGGATCGGACAAGCGGACCATGGCGCTCTCGATGTAGTGGCACAAGTCAAGTAGCTCGTGCACGTGAGCTGAGAACTCTGCATCCTTCGTCGCGACCGAGACGTCCCGGACGCGGTCACCCCAAACACGCGCAAACGCCAGTGCCGTATCATTGCGCGACCTCAACGACAGCCGGACGCGCGACGGCCGTGGCAGTGGCGCCGCCAACCATCGAAGATTGGTGGCAGGCCCCACGGACACGTACGGAAAGGCGGGCAGCGCAGCGATGCCGAGGTCAATGACCAGCACAGGAAGGTTTTCGAGATACAAGCACGGCCAGTGGTGCGTGAGGTCCATCGACTGGCTGAGCGAGAGCAGCGCGTGAAGGGCCGGCGGTAGGTCGGGCAGTGCCGACACTAAGGCGACGACGTCCTTGAGCTCAGAGAGCAGGTGCACGATGTCGAGCAGCATGGTGCTCAGTGTGTCGATGGCTTGGCGCATCCAGATGGCGAATTGTATTGCAGAGTATCAGGACCCAGTGCTCCAGTTCTGGTGACCATCAATCACCTTTTGCGAAGTGAATGACGGTCATCTGCGTGGTGGATACCGGTAGATGATGGAATCGAGTTTCGCGGACCGTAAACGCGCTTGATGTGCCGAAGCGACCGGACTCTACAGCGTGTCGACGACTCTGGTACCGCCACGTGGCTGGATTGCCTGGGCGCTACAGCGGTGGGTCCTTCTCACAGTGTCCTCGTAAGATTGGTGGGCATTCCATACCATCCCAAGTGTCTTTTCATCGACACGGTTGTTTGTAGCGTGTAAATATATATATTCGTCAAGTGTGGCTCTACGCGTGGCGCTTGCGAAACTCGACAAAGTCGTCGTTGCGCGTGATTGGGTTGAGTTTCAAATGGGCCATGTCGATGCGGTGCGACCGGAACGAAGCGCCTTCGTCACTCGACCGGTGGAAGATCGCGCCGCGCTTCTCCTTGGAGAAGGTCACGTCCGGGCTGTTGGAGAGGTACCGGAGACCGGCAAAGGTTGACATGCCCGTGGCAAACGTGATGATGTCGATGATCGGGTACGTCGCGGGGTCCGAGAACCACGTCTTGATGACGGACTGGGTCGCGCGGGCAGTGGTCGAGGCCATGGTAGTTCTTGGAGGTGGTGGTAGTTGGTGGGAAGCAAGCAAGTGCTGGAATGAGCTTTGTATGGCTCCCGCGCCAAAAGAAGATCGCAACACCAAAGAAACGCGATTTGCGGGAGCCTTGACACACCGAGGACAACGTCGATCCGGATATGCAAGGCCATCTCGATACAAATTCAGCGAGTATCAGGATACGCTGTGAAACGCGCGTGTCAATTTTACGGTTTTTCTCTGATATATTGCGTGTTTTTAGACGTCTTAGATGAGAAAAGTTATGTCGGAATCTCAGTTGCTGAACGGCGGAAAAGCGAAACCAACCAAAGTCGTCGATTCATAGACATGCATTGGGTGAAGGCACGAAGCACTTGCTGCTCATTACTTATGCATTTCTTCGAGCTCGAGCCACTGCTCTTCGGTGTAGTCGCTCTTGTAGGGCTTTAGACGCTGGAAGTACTCGTCGTTGCGTTTAAACTCGACGAGCGTGTTGTCCTTGAGGGTACTCTTCTTATCCTTGGACTTGAGGACCGCCCCGGGCTTGCAAACCCAAGAGATCTAATACATATGAACATCAAGTATAATGGCTCTGCCACATACCGAGATCTGGGCTGCTGACAGCTTGGATTCCGTAAAACATGGACGGTAGATGTTCGTCGGACCATGAAGACCCCAGTATTTGGTCTCTAGTGCCATGATTTCGAGCACTAGACAAAACACGTGAAGGGCGAGCGGTGACAGCATGTACATACGCGCAAGATCGTGAATCTTGACGCGTAATGCGGCACGGCTGATGAAGCCCTTGACCGATTTGAAGTCCTTCATCGAACTCTCGTCTGTGACCAGGTGATAGAGTACTACCAACTAATCATGAAACCATGAAACAATCAATTGAGATACCTTCGTCGAGGTTGCCCAACAGGTGGAGGCCACAGTCGATCCCGCCGGTTTGCTTCTTGACATTGACGCTCTTTACCTTGAAATTCGCCTGGTGACCTTGCGTGCAGCAGCGACGGAAGCCGTCGTTGGTGTTGCCAGGCATGGAATCAAGGATGTAGGCAATCCCGTCTTCAACGACCTCGAGCCAAAAGTGAAATCTAAGGGAAAATGAGTTTCGCGGCTGAGAGATTAATAACGTACCCTGCGCAAAAGAGCAGAACGGTGACCTTTGCGACCATGTCCACCTTCTTGGAGCTACCCGTAGCCGTGGTGTTGAGAAGCTGGATCGCCGAAACGTCATATTTGCGTGCAATGGCCAAGGCACCGAAATCGACGACTTACGTGGTCAGCATCTTGCTGGTGTCGAGGAGATCCGCGAAGTGCTTTTGGACAAGAGAAACTCCACCCACCGACACACTGGAACCAGGCTGCCGATGGTTCATCGCTTCGATGTCCATCGCTTCATCGTCCTCGGGTTCTGGGACGCGTCTTCGCCTTTTGGGCTCTTCTGGCGCTTCAGACGGTCGATCGGTGTCGCAGCGGTCGCCTTGCGCTTCGATGCCGACTCGGGGCGTTCTTCGAGCGCCTTGCGCTTCAAAACCCGCTTGGGGGGTCCGTTGGGGAACATCCACTTGCAGTCGGCCGACTTCAGCCAAGCCGCGTATAGGGCAGCAATCTCGTCGTGGTGCACGGCTGTGTAGAAGTAATCGGGAGTCTTGGTGTTGCTTTCGTCGTCCTCTTCACCATACCACAGATGGAACTTCTTCACCTTGACGACCTTCTCGAACCAGGTGTGTGCACCTCGCTTGCGCATCTTGTACTTGCGTAGGAGATCGCCAACCTTGAGGCGGTCTTCGCTTTTGCAGTACCATCCCGTGGAGACGACGGCTGTTTTCCCCTTGCAGGTTGACATCCGACCTTTTGCGACTTCGCTGATCTCGTTGTCGGGCGTGCCGATGGCGATGTAGAGAGCCTCCATGCCCGTCCACGCCGACAAGACCTTGAGTATCGCGTCCGGAGCGACGACCTTCTCGGCCATGGTAATGAACCGGAGCACGTCGCCGGAGCGTAGCCCCAATTCCTGCGCTTGGGGACCGTCGACGTCCGTAAAGACAAGCACTGCGTCGCGGATGACGAGAGTGAACGCCAGCTCGTCGCCCCACTGGAATCGGTTGCCGTTGTTGACAACAGCGCATGTCGACTCCTTCAGCCAAAGAAAGCGCCGGTACTTCAGTTCGTATTCTTCTTCGGGCCTTCCTTCTTGCCCTTGCGCTTGCTGGCGTCCTTGTCCTCGTCGGGGCCCTTGGGGCTGTCAGGCAGACGAGGCTTTTTGGCACGTATCCTGTACGGATCCTTCGGGTGGCGCACCATGGTGCGAGCGTTCTCGATGGAAAATTAAAATTCGGTCGTTCTTCCTTGCATTCCGACATGCGGCAGTTGGCATAAGCCCTTTCCCAAGTCTATAGTTATGTCGGAATCTTAATTGGGAAACGTTATTTCGGAACGGTGGTCGAGAGCGTCACGCTGGCGGCGCAAGCCCGCATAGAAACCGATCGCTGGGGGCGAAAGTTAGTCATAGACTTCAAGGCTATGTCGTAATGAATCATGGAGTTTGTCCAAGTCTACATACTCTATACCGCATGCAGAAACATGGAGCTCGATGGAGTAGCATGTTAATCAACACAAACGATTCAAGGACAACAGAGAAACACGTACTAGAGTCTTAAAGGAGCCCAGGCTGCAGCAAGGCTGATCGAACGCACCTTGTGACGAGACGCCAAGCTCGGTTGTGACTTTTGGCCGCTACAAAAGTGATGTCAGTGCGGGTACCTCGGACACAGCTCTTGCGACGTACCCTATTTCTGAAGTGGTGGCTTCGTGAGGCACTACGCAAGAAACACCATGATATATGCACAGTGGATCAATGTCCAAAGTATAGCTTGCAACACCAAAACTGGACCGATTCAAACGATTGTCTTGGTTTGAAAGTAAGTAGAGTCGCGTCGCAGCGCCGAGCAGCCGTGGTTCGTGTGCTGATGCTGGAGTAAAGTGTCGTACGTCGTGTGAGGTGGCGGTGGACTGCTCTTGCTGACGACGCGTCTCGATGTTGCGCTGGGTCCGAAAGCGGGGGACTGCACGTGGCAGCGAGCCGATACGAGTAGCGTGGATTCCATGAGTATGTGTCGTTGGTGGATCGGGGTGGCTGTGCGCTGCTCTGAGGTTCAAAGCGAGATGCTTGCTGGTCTTGTTCGAGATGTTGTTCGAGTTGTTGTTGAGGTGGCTGCGTGCTGTCTTGGCTGTAGAGCGCAGACAGCGGATGCCGATAGACGTACCTCGACGCACGTAGCGTCCAGGCGTGTCTGTCGGCAAGAAGAGAGGATCATGGTGGTTGGGTGGCAGCTTGCTGTCTCGACGGACAACGACGGGCGGGCATGGCAACAAACAGCGTTCAAGTCAAAAGTCGAGAGCGCGTGGTGGCTGTGAGCTGTTTTGGGTGCCGCGTGCGCCGAGGTCCGATGAGAAGGATGGCTGCAGATTGTCTTCATCGTGCGGTGGCACCGAGGCCGCAACAGACAGTCGAGGTGAGTCTTGAGTGCCGACGCCGCGGCTGGTTACCATGGCGTCCGGAGCATGGCGAGCCAAATCAAAACTGAGGTGGTGGAACACAAGACGGAGTTCTGACCATCATTAACATAGTATTGTGCTTGTTTGTAAACGATGGTTAGGGGTGTGGAAGGAGAGAAAGTATGGCACTCGCATCGAGGCCACCATCACTCACAGGACGGTCTGGCTTTGCAGTGCTTTCCACAGTCCGACGTATCGATGCTGCTTCCTGCCTTGCATTTAGTCCCATGTGTCTATACTGCAACATAGTGTATGACGCGGCATTACCAGAACGCTCCATTGGGTGCAACTATGCAATGTGGCGACCAGGTCGAATCCCAAAACCAATGCAGCACGCCAAATTTGCGCAATTCACAGAGCTCGATCTTCAGCACATCCACCATTCATCTTTGGCTAGACTTCGAAACACTCCACAAAGTTGTCCTGTGAGTGATGGTGGCCTCGATGCGGAGCGAGAGTGCACCGTGCTTTCTCTCCATCCACACCCCTAACCATCGTTTACAAACAAGCACAGTGCTACGTCAGTGATGGTCCAGCACACCGTCATGCGATTGCATCACCTCAGTTTTGATTTGGCTCGCCATGCTCCGGACGCCACGGTAACCACCCGCGGCGTCGGCACTCAAGACTCACCTCGACTGTCTGTTGCGGCCTCGGTGCCACCGCACGATGAAGACAGTCTGCAGCCATCCTCCTCATCGAACCTCGGCGGACGCGGCACCCAAAACAGCTCACAGCCACCACGCGCTCTCGACTTTTGACTTGAACGCTGTTTGTTGCCATGCCCGCCCGCCGTTGTCCGTCGAGACAGCAAGCTGCCATCCAACCACCTCACCAACAACTCGAACAAGACCATCAAGCATTTTGCTTTGAACCTCAGAGCAGCGCACAGCCACCCCGATCCACCAACGACACATACTCACGGAATCCACGCTGCTCGTATCGGCTCGCTGCCACGTGCAGTCCCCCGCTTTTGGACCCAGCGCAACATCGAGACGCGTCGTCAGCAAGAGCAGTCCACCGCCACCCCACACGACGTACTACACTTTACTCCAGCATCAGCACACGAACCACGGCTGCTCGGCGCTGCGACGCGACTCTACTTACTATCAAACCAATACAACGTTTGAATCGGTCCAGTTTCGAGTGTTCTGCATAGCATCTAAGCTCAATTTCAGTTCTCGCAGCAGCACCCGACAAAGACCTTCCACCACGCCCGTTACTCGTGCGCTCATGGCTCGATGCATCCTGCCTCCGTCTCACTGGTAGCAGTAAGACGACCTTGGATTAAACGCAGACTCGAGCGCGGTCGAATGTGCCGAAAGAATCCAAAGAATGAGCTCGTGGCCGTCCGCCGAGAGGTGGCGGGAGATGGTGTCGACATCCGGATACGACACGATTGCGACATCGTCGACATCCGGATACTACGCGCGATTGCGCGATCTGGACGTCGATCCAAGATCGCCACATTGCTGCCATCTTTCAATTTGCCATGTTTCGCAGCCTGCGCTCGTCGTCCACTTCGACGCTTCTCGGTCGTCGCGCCTTGTCAACGGCCTCGCCCTTTGCTTCGTCCAGTGCCTTTGCCGCCGACATCCAAGCCGTCCAAATGGCCGACCGCACTGAGCACATTCTGCCCGGCGGCCGGCACCTCTTTGGCCAGCTGCCCAAAGCGTTCGAAGGCGTCAAGCAGATCGGCGTCATTGGCTGGGGGTCGCAGGGTCCCGCGCAGGCCCAGAACCTCCGCGACTCGCTCGAAGGCACCGGCATCAACGTCAAGGTTGGTCTCCGCAACCACTCGAGCTCGGCCGAGAAAGCCCGCGCCGTTGGCTTCACCGAGGCATCGAATTCGCTCGGCGAAATGTACGACGTGATCGCCGAGTCGGACATGGTGCTGCTTCTCACGAGTGACGCGGCGTGCGTGTCGCTCTACCCGACCTTTTTTCCGTTGCTCAAGAAGGGGGCGACGCTCGGCCTCTCGCATGGCTACCTCCTCGGCCACCTCAACACGGTGCACGAGTCGTTCCCAAAGGACGTCAACGTCGTCATGGTCGCGCCCAAGGGCATGGGTCCGAGTGTGCGCCGCCTCTACGTCCAAGGCAAGGAAGTCAACGGCGCCGGCATCAACGCCAGCGTCGCCATCCACCAGGACGTCAACGGGCGCGCGGCCGACCACGCGCTCGGCTGGAGCGTCGCGCTCGGATCGCCGTACTCGTTCTACACGACCTTGACGGACGAGTACAAGTCCGACATTTTTGGCGAGCGCGGGATCCTCCTCGGCGGCGTCCACGGTCTCATCGAGGCGCTCTTCCGCCGCTACATGGGCCAGGGCAAGTCGCCCGAAGACGCGTTTGTCCATGCGGCCGAGTGCATCACCGGTCCGCTCAACGACATCATCTCGCACCATGGCATCAAAGCTGTCGCCGACCAGTTCTCGGGCGAGGACAAGGCGACCTTTC